>NW_028318466.1:3090000-3220000 GCF_062004578.1 Staurois parvus | reverse complement strand
CGAATATTCTGCATTCAGAAGAGGAACGTTTAACTGCACCCTGAGGTCATCAGAGGACAAGGGGGCACTCTTTACGTCTGGAGGAAAAGAAATGTAATCTCCAAATGCAGAAAGGTTTCTTCACAGTGAGAGCTGTGAGAATGTAGAATGGACTCCCTCAAGAGTTGGTTCTGGCCAGCTCAGTGGATTGCTTTAAAAAAGGCCTGGATTATTTCCTAGATACACAGAATACAACTTGATACTAACATTTTATAGGCAAAGTTGATCCAGGGAATATCTGATTGCCTCTCGGGGGATCAGGAAGGAGAAAATTAGATCATGCTTTGCTGGTTTTTTTTTTTTTGTCTTCCTCTGGATCAACTGCGGGTATAGGATTATCATTTATTTTTATTTTTTTATGGTTGAATTGGATGGACTTTTGTCTTTTTTCAGCCAGAGTAACTATGTAGCTGCCCCTAAACTCTGCTGCTAGCCTATGTGTACATGTACACACAGGCTTTTATTGAGTTGAGTTCAGGTGCTTTGGCATAAAAACGAGAAAAGCTCCTAAACTCATGACACCTTATGCTGGATAAAAAAGTGATTCTCACGGTCATCTAGTTGAGTATGGGAAACTTCAGCTTTCCTCCAGTTTATTGTTGCATCATTGCCAGTGTTCATTTTCTGAATTGTTAATAGTGGCTTGGTTTCTGGAAATAAGAGGAGCTAATGGATGCACAATGATAGGGTGGAATCTTTGTAGAATTAGAAATCCGTTCCTAACAATGATTCTCATCATCTCTCAGTATTGCCTCCTGTGCTCTGTAATCTTGTAGTCTTGTTTGTATGACTGTTTAAATGTGATTGTTCATTTTACTGAGTGACTATAGCGGGCACAAGGGTGCTAGATTTTGCTCTAAATGCGTATTATGGTACTTTTGTAACTGCTCAACAGCACCAGATGCCTTTTTTGCAGAACTGTAGCAAAAATATATTTCTTTTGCACGTAGCGTGGTAAAGTCCTGTTCTATCAAATTTTGTTTGCTGAATAAGGAGAGGATGCCTATTTCTGTTATGTTAGGATATGGGAGGAAATCTCCCTAATGGGCACACTGACCTAGATTAAAGCTTGCTACCCTTTTCCCCTTCTACAGTGTATGTGCCAGTATAAAAATACTAGAGGCAATTTATTCCCTTCCCACGTTTTCACTGGCGTTCGATCATGTTGGTCTTGGATGGCCCTTTTGGCCATATCAGAGCAACGTTTATACCAGCTGAAAGACCTGCCTTGTGTACTGCACATGGCACTTTTTTCAGTATGCTATCATGGGCACTAGCACAGCCCATGGTGTGTTTGGTTTTTTTTTTTTTTGCTCAGAGAGACAGTGGGTGGTGGATATTGGGCAGTCTTTAGGTCTTTTTCTGCTCTTAGGGAGATCTTCCCACCAATTACATGAACAACCAGCATTGGCAGATCCCTAAGGAGCCGAGGCCATCTGACTTCTGCCTAGGTAGACCATGGACTGCCTTGCACTTGTGCCTCAGGGGTTCAGGGATAGAGGCCCTTCCTCTACAAAGGAAGACCTTCCTCTTCTTCAGTTGACCATTACTGTATCCTTGTGCACATTTTTTATATGCTGTGATTTTTATGTTTCAGTTTTTTTTTTTGTTCACAGGGTTTCGACATGTAATGCTCTGTGGGGCACTGAAAAAAAGAATAATAATAAAAAAAAAATGATATATATTCCTTTCCAAATGGCACTGTAAAAGTCGTTCTGGTCAGGTTCTCTCACTTTGATATGATGCAGAATGTATAGTTGACTTGATGACTATGAGCTTCCCAGGTCCTGAAGCAGCAAAGTAAACCCAAACTATAACATTTCCACCATCATACTTCACAGTTCGTATGAGTTTATTTTCCTTCTGAGAGCACTCTAGTGCAGGAAGTGTGTTACTGGCTAGATCACCAGGTGAAAACGGGGGGCAGAAAGCTTAAAAGAAAATGAATGCAGCCACCATATCTAATGATTGGTAAGCTGCAATATATTACATTTTGGGTTTTGGGTTTAATACCGCTGTATCACTTTCCTGCTGTAGGCTGAAATGGTGTAATCTTGTGTTACTTATTGATGCATGTACTTTTTTACCCCAACTTTTGCAAGAGACTTCTTTTTAGCTTCAAAGGGTTAGCTCTTGGGCTTACATTTCTGGACAAATAAGCAATAGTTTTAGGTCAACACTACTTTTAGATTACTTCTCTAACAGTGGAATCAACCATTTTAAAATCATTTGGAGATTGCTTCTTGGCCTTTTGGCTAAGATCAGTGTAAAATCATCTTTCCAATCCCTTGCCAGACTCCTTGACCTCCACAACTTTGATAGCTCAATAGATTTTACCATGATGAACGCACACGTCAATAGTAAAGGGATCACCAGACCCTAGAGGTTAAAGCGGTAGTAAACCGCATAAAAAAAAAAAAAAATTCTCTGCAAGGCAAAGGCATAATGTGCTAGTAGGCGTCACATACTACTATTATTATTATTATTATAATACAGGATTTATATAGCGCCAACAGTTTTCTCAGCTCTTTACAATATAACGGGAGACAATACAGCAACGATACAGTTCAATACAAGAGGGATAGGAGTGCCCTACTCCTTGGAGCTTACAATCTAAGAGGGAGGGGCTAGTGGTACAAAAGGTAGTAACTGTGGGGGATGGACTGGTAGGAGCAGTAGCACATTATGTAAAAGTTACCCTAAAACTAAGCCCTCCAGCACACAGCACAGTGCTCTGAAGGAACGCCACGGGAATGCCGTTCCTTCACAGCGCATGCGCTAGCTAAATATAAAAAAACATGAATATCTCCTAAATGGTGAACTTGTACAGTTTACCTTTAAATGAAGAAAACCTCCTTTACTTTCTGCTGAAAATGCAAGTACCTAAGCACCATAAACTTCTCGTGTTCTATTATTAAGTTCCCTGGTGTTCACTTGGCTCGGGAACACTGGCAGGTAATTACTTGTGGTTGCTGTGACAATTGTAGCTTGCAGCCAATAGAAATTCTCCAGCTGCCAGAGCATCTGCTAGTTACTGTAAGTGTAACAACTGTGGGAGGCTTGAATAATGAATCTAGTATATAATGCTACTCCAGCAGTGGTTTGGGCACATTTAAATTTTGTTAGCTTATTATTTTAACAAAATAGAAAAATAGAACGCTTTTAGGCTCCATGCACACTAGCTGATTTTTAAGCTCCTAGCAGCTAGTTATGAGCTTTTTTTTGTTGTGTTTTTTTTTTTTTTTCCTTTCTCCCCCTAGAAACAAATAGTGCCATCCTATGTGTCCATGCACACTATTGTAGGCTAGAAGTTTTTGGGAGTGATTTGCCAGCAGAAAAAAATGCTACTAAAACACTCCTCTAACAACAGCTTTTTTTCTTGTACAGTGGGGCAAAAAAGTATTTAGTCAGCCACCAATTGTGCAAGTTCTGCCACTTAAAAAGATGAGAGAGGCCTGTAATTGGCATCATAGGTAGACCTCAACTATGAGAGACAAAATGAGAAAAAAAATCCAGACAATTACATTGGCTGATTAGGAAAGAATTTATTTGCAAATTATGGTGGAAAATAAGTATTTGGTCACCTACAAACAAGCAAGATTTCTGGCTCTCACAGACCTGTACCTTCTTCTTTAAGAGGCTCCTCTGTCCTGCACTCATTACCTGTATCAATGGCACCTGTTTAAACTTGTTATCAGTATAAAAGACACCTGTCCACAACCTCAAACAGTCACACTCCAAACTCCACTATGGTGAAGACCAAAGATGTGCCGAAGGACACCAGAAACAAAACTGTAGACCTGCACCAGGCTGGGAAGACTGAATAGGCAATAGGCAAGCAGCTTGGTGTGAACAAATCAACTGTGGGAGCAATAATTAGAAAATGGAAGACATACAAGACCACTGATAATCTCCCTCTATCTGGGGCTCCACGCAAGATCTCACCCCGTGGGGTCAAAATGATCACAAGAACGGTGAGCAAAAATCCCAGGACCACATGGGGGGGGGACCTAGTGAATGACCTGCAGAGAGCTGGGACCAATGTAACAAAGGCTACCATCAGTAACACATTACACTGCCAGGGACTCAGATCCTGCAGTGCCAGACGTGTCCCCCTGCTTAAGCCAGTACATGTCCGGGCCCGTCTGAAGTTTGCTAGAGAGCATTTGGATGATCCAGAAGAGGACTGGGAGAATGTCATATGGTCAGATGAAACCAAAATAGAACTGTTTGGTAGAAACACAACTCGTCGTGTTTGGAGGAGAGAATGCTGAGTTGCATCCAAAGAACACCATACCTACTGTGAAGCATGGGGGTGGCAACATCATGCTTTGGGCTGTTTCTCCGCAAAGGGACCAGGACGACTGATCCATGTACAGGACAGAATGAATGGGGCCATGTATCATGAGATTTTGAGTGCAAACCTCCTTCCATCAGCAAGGGCATTGAAGATGAAACGTGGCTGGGTCTTCCAACATGACAATGATCCCAAACATACCGCCCGGGCAACGAAGGAGTGGCTTCATAAGAAGCATTTCAAGGTCCTGGAGTGGCCTATCCAGTCTCCAGATCTCAACCCCATAGAAAACCTTTGGAGGGAGTTGAAAGTCCGTGTTGCCCAGCGACAGCCCCAAAACATCACTGCTCTAGAGGAGATCTGCATGGAGGAATGGGCCAACATACCAGCAACAGTGTGTGCCAACCTTGTGAAGACTTACAGGAAACGTTTGACCTCTGTCATTAAATCATAAAAAAACAGTGCAGCGCTCTAAGACTGTATCTACAACTAAATGGTAATAAATCAACAACATTAATAAAATTGATATAATATAATAGTGCCAAAAAAATAAAGTAAAAAAATTAGTGCCAAACCATGATGAAAAAACATAAAAAAATGAAGTGTCAAACCATAACCATGTAAATGGTGTGTACACAATTAGTAATATTAAATCACACTCCAAAAATAACATCCAATAAAGGAAATCTTAGCAGTGCTCACACAGTGCCACAAAAAAAAAAAAATAAACATAAATAAATGCATCCAGAACAATGTCCTTTTAGTGAAAAATGACATAAATCATGCGATGTGCAATAGTGATATTGAATGCAACACGTGACTGTGCCAAACTCCTCCTCGTTAGCGGCTAAATTGCCTCCTCACCTCCTCCTACTAACTTCATTTTTTTATGTTTTTTCATAATGGTTTGGCACTAATTTTTTTACTTTATTTTTTTGGCACTATTATATTATATCAATTTTATTAATGTTGATTTATTACCATTTAGTTGTAGATACAGTCTCTTAGAGCGCTGCACTGTTTTTTTATGATTTATTGACACTGTGGATTGGTATCAGTTTTGAGTGCTGGCGGCTATTGAATAGGTTGAGTACTTTCATTCACATAGCGCAGGAGGACCTTGGATTATTTTCTGACCTCTGTTATATATCCTTTGTTGGCAATGACAAAGTATTGAGATGAACTTTTGATATTGACCAAATACTTATTTTCCACCATAATTTGCAAATAAATTCTTTCCAAATCAGCCAATGTGATTGTCTGGATTTTGTTTCTCATTTTGTCTCTCATAGTTGAGGTCTACCTATGATGCCAATTACAGGCCTCTCATCTTTTTAAGTGGGAGAACTTGCACAATTTGTGGCTGACTACTTTTTTGCCCCACTGTACATGTATTGTAAAAACGCTAATAAAGCACTCGTAAATGCTACTAAAACCAGCATTTTTATCCAGCGTTTTTTCTAGCGTGCATGGTGCCTAATTCTAGTAGTTAATTATCACTGCAAAATAATGTATTGTTACTTGTAGAAAACAACATTTAAAGTATTAAAAAACATATTCTACTTAAAGCTGAGTTCCACCTATAAAAAAAAAATAAAAATTAAAGTCAGCAGCTACAAAAACTGCAGCTGCTGACTTTTAAAATACAGACACTTACCTGTCCCTCGGTCCAGCGGTGTCTTCACCATGGCTGGTTTCATCGGCATTCTTCTCTCCCCGGTGCCGGCATCTTCAGTGTAGGCACCCGACTGTGACAGCTTGCGGCTTCAAAGCCGGGTGCCCACTGTTCATGCGCGAGAAGCACTGCGCTTTGTGAATGGCCTGGTAGTCTTCTGGACCTGTCATGTGTCCCAGAAGACTACAGGGAGGGAGGGGGAAGGACAACTTCCGCTTCACCTAGGCGATCGCAGTGGGAGTGGGTACCTGTAAAGTTTGAGTACCCTCTCCCCAAAGGTGCCAATTCTTAATGGAGAGTGGGGGACAAAGGCTTAAAGCGCAACTTGCCCTTTTGGGTGGAGCTCTGCTTTAAGTATCTATTTTTAAGACCTTGTTCACACAGGTCGAATAAATTTGTGGCCTGTGCAAGGTCTTGTTTACTTGCATGGAGATGAATAGGTGTTGCGTGCAGGCAGTCCCAGTGTTGGGACACAGTGGCTGCACGAACACAGCCGCTGTGTCCCAGTACGACATCAGTGTGGGTGCGAGTGCATGCCTCAAACTCACCTTCGCTGTGTTTGGGTTCACGCACTCACATGGATGTCACATTAGGAACAGCGACTGTGTCTATGCAGCCACTGTACCCCAATAGACATAAATGGGTCTGCTGGCTTGGGAATGCACGCAACACCTATGCATCACCTTGCTGGTAAAACATGGCCCTCCATGGGGCACAAATAGATAATCACCCCGTAAATGAAGAATTGCTCAAACAAGTACATTCTATCACTCACAGCCTCCTCCAACTTGTCAGGGACTACTGTGAGATCTAACTGCATTGTGTGTATTGGCTAGTTGTCTGCTGGCCATACATGGGTTGAAATTCGACCGATTTTTCGTCCGAAAATCGGACCTAAGAATAATTGGTCGATTTCCGCTCTGTTAGTGGGTCAATGGCACCAGCTGATTTTCGTGGTTCCTCCCCTTTTTGGTGATTGGGCATATTGGAAAATTTGTGAAAATTGATAGTTTTTCGAAAAGAATATATGCATGAGTCGTGACCTGGAAGGAACAGAAGTTTCGCCTGTTATATGGGGTGAACTTTATGACTTGGTTGGCCGATTGTTTTGAAATCATTGATGGCACCATCGGATTATCGAGCGTACAACGTTTTTGATTTTTGGATGAAATAAGTCACTGCTTTGTAATTAGCAGAAGCGTTGTCTGCTTGCCATATACACTCCTTTTAGATAGCCATTGGCTTTTTTTTTTCTCAGATAATAAATGCAGGCACTCATCAGGGCTCAGAAGTGTGTCGCACAGTTATTAGGAGTCCATATTGCACAGGAAAAAGAGCCCATGAATGCTTTACACAGGTTGCAGGGCTCAGGAGTGTGTATCTCATTGGGCCAAGGCTCTTAGATGGCATATACTTGCCTATTCTTGGGCTGCTCTGGTTAAGTCACGTGATCGGCTCCTGTCTGTCAGCTTCATGGGAAAGAAGGGAATGCTGGCAACGGATGGCCCATAGTAAGCCTGTGGTTGTTGTCACTGTTCAGACATTCCAGCTGTTGTTGGAGTGCATTTTGCTCTCCCTGTAGCTAGTGCTGGCTGACACAGGGGAGATCACATGACTGGACCGGATGCAGACTGAGAATAGGCAAGTATATTCATACTTCTTCTACAGCAGGGGTGTCAAATTTAGTATCACCAGGGGCCACATCAGCATTATAGTTGCCCATAAAGGGGAGACTAGATGTCCAGAGTCCTCCACCCTCTTTTACATTACAGTGTACCCCCCTTAACTGGTGGGAAGAGGCTGGGGGTGGAGCTGGAAAGCAGAAAGTGCAGGGTCTGGAGGAGGACCAGAGGAGGGCTGGAGTCGGCTGCAAGTGCCTGCTGAATGCTGAGACAAGGGGGTGCTGCGGCTGCACAGACGCAGGATCTGTAGGAGGAATTCTGTCCTTTACTGCAGAGACTAGGGGGGTGCCAGAGCTGCAGGAGATGTGCGCAGACCACATGAAATGGCCTGATTAGGGCCACGGGCCTTGTGTTTGACACGTGTTTTTACAGGATAGTTAAAATAGATGTTACGAGGGAGGTGGGAGCAGTTTTAAGATTAGATGGTTTTATCCCAGAATTCTTTTTAGCTTTTGAAGATTAGCAGTGTATATTAGGGAGAATGAAAAGAATAGACAAATTACTGATTTTGCTAACAAAAAATGTTCAAGAAGATGAACATTTAATTTAAATATAAAAACTGCAATTCCATATTTACAGCATTCTACAGCAAAAGTTCAGTGCCATTGTTCTATTATCCTCCCTCTTAGTGCTGCAAATTCAGTTTCCTTTTCGTTACACCACTTCTTGTAACAAACTCTTTTTGAAAGTCAAAGTAACACTTTCACTTCTGCTTTTTACAATCCCTTGTGGTTATTTTGAGACTGCGTGGCTGCCTGCTAGCTTTTTCTTTTTTTTTTTTCCTCTAACTGCCTGATGCAAAAACTGTAATGCAAGTTAATAATTCACTTGCCTCAGTATAGTTACTAATGTTGAGACATTAGCCTTGGCAGGGATGTCATATTTTTGGACTGAGCCCTGTACTTTTGTGTTGGCCTCTGTTCAAAGAAAGTGTTTTGGTGTGTGTGTGTTTGTGTTTTTTTTTTTTTTGGTTTTTTTTTTTTTAAGGCCTCATTCAGACTGGTGTGTGTTTTTATAGGACATTCCAAAATGCATGTAATGCATGTAATGATTTTAAAGTGGTAGTAAGGGCTTATGTACACTGCAGCTGATAAACTCATGTTTAGGAGCTGTTCAGCATTTTTTTTTAGCAGCCCCTGAACTCACTTTAATGTTTTCCTATGTGTCCATGTACACATCGTCGTTTACAGGCATTTGAGTTTACAGTGGTTTTTTTTACGCAGAAAACTTGCGTTCAGCAGTTGATTTTATCAGCGTTTCAAACACAAAATGCTTGTAAATGCGGCAAATCGCGTTTATAAGAGTTTGCGTCTGAATTTTTTTTTTTTTTTGACTCTTCCAGTACCCAATGCTGTCCATAACCTTTTTTCATCATGAAAAATGCATGCAAAGGGTTTTCAAGGTACTCAGATGGACAAAACACTGAACACAGGATGTTCCTTCCAAGCTTGTCACACATTGTAATGACCACTTAACACCTCAGACCTCTCCCACCCTTAGTAACAAAAGATATGTTAATGACCATTCACACCTCAAATTCCTCCTGTAGACCCCCTGCCAGGTGGCCTTAATGACTTGCTTCACCAGACACCTTTCCCACCCTTGGAAACAAAAGAAATGTTAATGAGCAACTCACACCTAATTATTATTATTATTATACAGTATTTATATAGTGCCAAAGGGTATGCTCAGCACTGTACAGTAGCAAGGGGGACAGAACATGAGACAAGAAAGTAACCATACACGAGGGGTTCGAGGGCCCTGCTCTTTCTCGCTTACAATCTAGAAGGGAGGGAAAGGTGGTACAGGAGGAAATCGCTGTGGGGGATGGAGTGGTGGGAGGAGTGAAGGAGGTTAGTTGTTAGGTGAGGTTAGGTGAGGTTGGGGTAGGCTTCCCTGAAGAGGAGGGTTTTCAGGGTGCGCCTGAAGGTGAGGAGGGTAGGTGACAGTCTGATGGATTGGGGTAGGGAGTTCCAGAGGATGGGGGAAGTCCTAGAGAAGTCCTGCAATCGGGCGTGGGAGGAGGAGACCAGGGAGCTAGAGAGCAGGAGGTCCTCTGAGGAGCGGAGGGCACGGGTAGGGTAGTATTTGGGTATCAGGTCGGTTATGTAGTTTGGGGCGGCGTTGTGAATGGCTTTGTAGGTCAGAGTTAGCAGTTTGAATTTGATGCGTTGGGCAATCGGGAGCCAATGAAGGGACTGGCAGAGGGGGGAGGCAGATGTGGAGCGCTTGGTGAGGTGGATGAGTCTAGCCACTGAGTTTAGGATCGACTGGAGTGGGGATAGCGTTCGTTTGGGAAGGCCAGTGAGAAGGGAATTGCAATAGTTCAGGTGTGAGATGATGAGGGAGTGTACGAGTTGTTTGGTGGTGTCTGAGGTGAGGAATGTGCATATCTTGGCGATGTTGCGGAGGTGGAGCTTGCAAGATCTAGATAGTAGTTGGATGTGGGGTAGGAAGGAGAGGTGGGAGTCCAATCTAAACACATACTTCTGTCTCTGCTTCTACTCTCTGTATTTCTCTGAAACAGTCTGAAATAGGTAACAATTTACCACTTTTCAGTGCATTCTGGGCATTTGGGAGGATCTCCTGTCTTTATCTTTAAAAAATGCTTCTAAGCGCAAATGCACATAAACGCGCGTAAAAGCGTTATGCAAACATGGCTAAATAGACGTTTTCTTAACCTACGTTTTCCAGCAGTCAGTTTCCATCGTTCAGAAGTGTCCTGTGTACATGGAGCCTAAACCGCACCAAAGAAGAAAATATGGCCCCCGGTTGGTTTTAGTCAAAATGTGCTAGTATGCACCGCATACTAGCACATTATGACAGACTTGCCTTAAACTGAAGCCTTCCAGTGGCACGCTGTCATTGGTCACAGCGCCTCCATCATCACCTAGTCCTCTGTCTGGGTTCACAGGCTTTAGCTGTATGAATGGCTGAGCCACAATGATGTCACTCCCACGCATAAGCATGGAAGTCATGGCTGCGGCACAGAGTTTTGAAGGCACGGCACAGGTATGCTGTTCCTTTAGAGCGCATACGCCGGTGACGTCACCGGCTGCTGCAACAGTAAATATCTCCTAAATGGTTCACATTTCGGAGACATCTATTGTACCTATAGGTACGCCTTATATAGACTTACCTTTTAGGTAAAAATCAAATTAGTGGCTTTACTACCACTTTTAGGCTTCATTCACACAGGCCTCCTGCATTAACTGAGGAGAAATTTGATCTGGAACGTATAAACCAATGTTAGATCTATTTCTCTTGTATGTAAATATACATACTTGCTTTTAAAAGTGTTTAGCTGTATAAAACCAGGCTAACTGATTCCTGGACACACAAATGTATTAATGTTAACAATCTGATGTATGTGTTTATGGAAAGGCAGATAGACCACTTGCACTTAGGCATTACTGAACGTCTAGTGTGCATTCGGCCATAGAAAAGCATTACAAGCTTCAAATGCTTCTGGACACATGTGACAGAGAACTGGAACCCGGCAATCTTCCCGTACTTATGGAGTAGGCCCAAAGGAATTGATGGACTATAATCAAGATTTGGCCTTCATGGGATGCACTTGCCTTGCTGTCCTCGCAGAACTGGGGATGTCTATGAGTACTGCAGTAATGATAAACAGAGGGCGTACCGGCCTAGTGCATTAATCTTTAAAATCATAAATTTTATGTAAAAAAAGTAGGTGTTATACTCACAAAAGTAAAAAAAAAAGTGCAAATACATCTGATGTTTTGTGGACTGTTTGTGCTGTAACCATCAAAGTGTACAGAAACGATGGAACTTCTAAAGGCTAACGTGTTTTGAGGACTTTGCCTCTTCCTCAGAGCCTTAGGCCAAGTCCTCAAAATGCGTTAGCCTTTAGATGTTCTATCGTTTCTGTACACTGATGTTTTGTGGACTGTTTGTGCTGTAAACGGCCGATGTATTTGCACCTTTTTGACTTTTTTGTGAGTAGAACACCTTTTTTACATTATATTTTATGATTTTAAAGGCTAATGCACTAGGCCGGTGCGCCCTCTGTTTGTTTATCATATCTGGACACATGTATTTGCCTGTGTGCATGAGATCTAATAAGTAGGGATTATGGACTACAGTAAATTGAGGTCTAATAGGTTCTCTGGGTCACAGTGATGTTACACTGTCACTTCTGTTTGCATTGGATTTAGGTTTCACAGGTAAAATACAGGGCAGTTTTTAGTTAGCATTATATTCATGGCCAAACTCTGCCCACAGTTGGTTGCAGGATGGTGATATTGATTAATAAAAGTATAATAGGGGTCCCTTGAAGGAAATATGCGCTAGTGTTTTAACTTTTATTAACCACAAACCGTTCTTTTATGCATGTAGAAGCTGTTGACGTAGAGAAGGGGGGGTGTACATTTCCTGGCAACTTCCCCTTCATTTTTTATCAGCCAGTGAACTTCGCAAGCTCAGCCTGCCAAGCATAAAATCATGTTGTCCTCCGAAAACAGGGTTGCCTCACCAGATTATCTAAATGCTCGGTGTTAGTCAGTGGAATTATTAGCAGATCTGGTTTTACATACTTGGGAAGCCATAGATTAAATGATCCTCTTTATTTCCTCCACGTGTGGAAGGTAAGAAAATTGCTGGATTCTCCCATCAACACAGTGTTGAATGGGGAATGCCACCAGCAGCACTATTGTCTTCTGGCGACGGGGGGGCGTGGGGAGCCTTGGAACACAATGATTACTGCTAGTGGCTATAGCTGTTAGTAGTAATCACATGCTACAAATCCAACAGGCTGCTTGTTCCCAGGTCAGTTGATGGATCAGCTTGGATACAATCAGCCTGCCCATAGATGGATCGAATCTTGGTTGGTCCCTGCTGAACCAGCCAAATTTGATCCATCTGTGGCCAGCTTTAGGGCCATACTGGTGGATCTAGATAAGAGCATTAGAAAAACTACTGCTCAGTGACTGTGTACAATGACAATTGCAGGTACAACTTAAACATAAGGATAAAGATTTTTTTTTTCAGCCTTATGACTGTAAATTTCACTTCGCATTAAATGAACCTGAAAGTGACTCTTCTTTAAAAAAAAAAAAAAGAAGCTTTTTATCCGGATGTGTTGGGTTTATAAACTTAAAGCGGAGTTCCACTCACTTTGTCAAAAAATAAGTCAGCAGCTACAAAAACTGTAGCTGCTGACTTTTAAAAAACAGCCACTTACCTGTCCCTCATTCCTGCGATGTGTCCCCCACAGCTCATTTCACCGGCCTCCTGTGTTCCACGCGCTGGCATCTTCACTGTGGGCACCTGGCTGTGAAAGCTTGCAGCTTCACAGCCAGGTACCCACTGCGCATGTGCGAGTAGCGCTGCGCTTCATGAATGGTCCTGTAGTCTTCTGGGACCTGTCATGTGTCCCAGAAGACTACAGGGAGGGAGGGAGGACATCTTCCGGTCGCCTAGGCGATCAGACCGGAAGTGGGAGCGGGTACCTGTCAAATTCAGGTACCTGCTCCCCCCCACACCCCTCAAAGGTGCCAATCCTTAATGGGGGGTGGGGGAGCAGTCCTTAAAGCGGAACTACCCTTTTTGGGTGGAGCTCCGCTTTAAGTTGGTCATACAGCTGCATGCTGAACAAGCAAGATCCAAAGATTCCCCCATCTATGATAAACAGCGGGGATGGACAAATCTCCTGCTACCAGCTTTCGTATTCTGAGAGCTGGCATCCAAGGTGGTCAGAACACCCGCATAGTGAATGCAGTGGATTGGGTGCAGTCACTGTTGGCCTGCCTTTTTTCCACATGGTTCCTACGATTTCGAAGCTTGTTGAACTGGGTGGTGTTGACCGGGTCACCCATGGCCTGAGTTTCAGCTGAATAACAGCAGTGACCAGCTACCCTATTGTATGCCTGCTTGACTGTATTCAACCAATGTGGCTGTTCAGTATATTAAAATAGACTTGATGGTTCTCTTTTTTTTTTTTTTTTCCCCCGACACATGGGCGGAAAGTAGTAAAAAAACTTCGCTTGTAACTGACATTTTTCTGTTTATGACAACTTAAGGTGAAGTAGAAATAAGAGTTTTGAGCTGGAAGTATGTTGTGCCACTTACATTAACCTGCATATT
The DNA here is from genome assembly GCF_062004578.1 of Staurois parvus. Classification (NCBI taxonomy): domain Eukaryota; kingdom Metazoa; phylum Chordata; class Amphibia; order Anura; family Ranidae; genus Staurois; species Staurois parvus. Next base: position 3,206,199 of record NW_028318466.1, on the reverse strand, counting down.
TGTCATATTCTGAATTACCTCTAACAAGTGTGAATCAGAGCAACTTTAATTCTCATTTGGTTTGATGTTCATCAGTTATTGGGCTGGTAGACAACTATAACAAAAATATGGCCACCAGCACAGATTAAGGCACAGGTAATGCTCATCCCAGATGTTGTAAAGACATTCCAGTAGCAGATTGTGGATATGAAGGTAGGTGTGATTAAAGAGATTCTACTAGACATAAGAGGGCATTTGGATGTACAGGAGCAACCTGGCAACCCTCCAGTGTGTCCTGTCTGGCCCTTCTATGAACACAAATGCTCAGAAGAGTTCAAGTCTCAGTCTATTCCTAAAATGCTGACAGGTATTTTTAAAGTGGTTGTAAATGCTTCCTTTTTAAATGTATTTTAATTAAACCACTCTGTGCAATACCACTGCACAGAGCAGGTAAGTAGAACATATTTAATATCTTATATCAACTTATACCAGCGCAAAACCCACAAAACAATAAATTGCATCACCCAACCCATAAATAATAATTACTAAATATCACAAATTAAAATACACTGTAACACAAAAATATAAATTAAATTATTAAAAAAAAATTTTAAGTTTTAAAAAAATAAGTCCAGTGACAGAATCCAAAAAAACAGTCCCGTGAAAAAATTAATTATATTTTCATTGAATTCTTTCGTGCCAGTGATACCTCCACCAGTGCAAAACCAACATTAACAGCACTCACCAGATAATGGTGAGTCAAACGCCTTTCAGGGATATTAAGGGCTCCTGGACCCCCTTTACTTGTATATGACCTCCAAATATTGCCTCCTCTAGGATATGGACACCTCCTCTGGTTACTCCTCTCACCGAATCCCCCAGAGAAAATCAGGAAGAAGAAAAGACCATAGTGTGATACCGTAATGATTTCCAATTTTAAAATAATTTTTCCAGACCACTCACATTTTAGCAGATGTTAACCCGCATTTTATTGAAGCAAAACGATCTTTCTTTCATAAAACCGATCTTTCTTTCGTATAAAGCGATTTCTGTATAGAGACCCCACAGCCAGGTATACAGCAGGATAACAGACCTCAGATGCAGACTCATCCACTATGCAAAGATGGCCCCTTGGAACGCACCGCTCGGCGTGCGTTCCACTCACCGGAAATGACGTCAGACGCCGGGACAGGCAGCCGGAAATACGTCAACACGTTTCGCCCCACCCACAGGGCGTTCTCAAGAATTTAACATCTTGTAAACATGTTCTTACCTGCTCTGTGCAGTGGTATTGCACAGAGTGGCCCCTATCCTCTTCTTCTGGGGTCTCCTGACCATCTATGCCTTTTTTGGGGGGGGTGACACTCCTATAGGGGTGCACCTGTGGGCTCGTTCCTGAGCTGGGATGTGAGCGTCTATAGACACTTACTGTGTGGCTCTGCCCTGCCCCCTCCTTATAGGGCAGCACAGTGGCTAAGTGATTAGCACTTTCGCCTAGCAGCACTAGGGTCATCGGTTAGAATCCAAACCACAGCACTACCTGCATGAAGTTTGCATGTTCTGCCTGCATGGGTTTCCTCTGGGTACTCCAAAGACATGCTGGTAGGTTCATTGGCTTCTTTCTAAATTGACCCTCGTATGTGTATGAATGTGAGATAGGAACCTTAGCTGCTTGAGGGTACGGACTGATGTGAATGTACAATATATGTAAAGTGCTGCATAAATTGATGACGCTATAGAAGTACCAATGTTAACAATAATTTGATTGAAAACAGTAAGAGGCAATGCCTGTGTGAAGAGGGAGAGAAAGACGCATTGGCTGCAGACAGGCACAGCTCTGGATCGGTATAGAACTCAGGTAAGTATATAGCAAGGTGAGGGGGCAATATATTTACTGAGACTTTTTTTTATCTTAATGCAGGGAATGCATTACGGTAAAAAATACCTTACCTTTAAAAGGGGAACCATTGAATGGACAGGTTAAAGTGGCTCTACAGTGTATGCAGCATATTAAAGTGGTTCTAAAGGCTCAAGTTTTTTACCTTCATGCATTCTATGCGGAAAGGTAAAAAACCTTCCCTGTGCAGCAGGCCCCCCCCCAAATCTCACCTAAGCCCCCTCTCGATTCAGCAGTGTGCACTGGAGTCCTGGCTATTCTGGGAATCCCTCTCCTTATTGCCTGAGACTGAAGCAGGAGCCATTGACTCCAACTGCTGTCAGTCACAGCCAGTGAGATAATGAGAAGAGAGAGTGGGCGGTGCCGAGCCGTGGTTCCATGTGTGAGTGGACACACGGAGCAGCAGGTGCCTCCGTAGAGAGCTGCTTGCTGTGGGGGCACCCAACAGGAGGGAGGGGCCAGGAACGCCAAAGGGGGACCAGAGAAGAGGAGGCTCCAGGCTGCTGTGTGCAAAACTACTGCACACAGCAGGCAAGTATAGACATGTTTGTTATTAAAAAAAAAAAAAACAATAAGCCTTTAGAATCACTTTAACTTTTCTTAATTATTACCTTTTGGTTGAAAGTGTTTTGTTATAGCTGTTAGATACTGCAAGTGCAAAAAATACCAGTTGATCATGTTAGAGATTCAGAGCTCTTCTGTGTCCTCTTTACACTTCATTTACTATTTCAAGAAGTCCAGTAATCCCTCCTAATTTTTTCCTTTTGGAATAAGGAATGATTAGTTTCTCTGATTTGATTAGTGATCTGAAAGTGGGAGGGGTTGATTAGTTAGACAACTGGGCAGGGATGACACCTCTCAGTCTACAAAAATGTATTGTCCACGTACAACAGGATTTAGGAGCTGAATGCATTTCTGGCAGATTAGCCAGATTTTTTTCTTTCTTTTGCATTGCACTCTATTGCATACAGTATTTTTTTTTTCCTGTTTTTTGCCCTGACTGACATACCCATCAGCCAACCATTTTTTAAAAGTGTATCAGTCTGACTCCTCCTCCTATCTCCTTTTTTTTTTTTTTTCGCACCCCTGCTTACATGGTTGCAGGTCCTACACATTTAAGGTGACGTCATCGGGAAGCTGCTGGCTTTTCTGGGTTCAACTGCCAATTTCCCAATGATTTACCATCTGGCCTGGCCCCCTCCTCAATGACGGATTATGCCTTCTGGGATATGTGATGTACATATCCCTGGAGGCACAGTGGCTAAAGTGCATGTCATTCCCCCGAAGCAACATCCAGCTGAGGGTAAAGATCTGCTCAAAAGACTGATTATCTAATTATGTGTTATTGTTCTGCTCTGCCCCTACTTGGGCGTATCTTGAGCTTGTTGAATTCTTAAAACAAAACTTTCCTAATAAAAATATTGAAACAGAAAAGACTGATTGTTGCTGAGCCTGGCCAAGAATGTCTGTAATTTATCCTCTCTATGAACCATTACACTCAACACACAACCAATACAACCAAACAAATTTGCATAGAGCTGCTCTATTATTTTATTTATTTTTTATGTCATGTATTGCATCTTTATTTTCCACCCTCACTGTAGATGAGCGCTTTGTCAGCAAAACTTCCAAAGCGTCACCCTAGACTGCCTAAATAGGAACATGAATTAGGGAAAAATACATCGGGTTGCAATTCAACTGATGTCTCTAAGGATCCAAGGTGTAAAATGATGCTATTATCCAAGGGACAGATATTCTGGTCACAGTACAACCTATGTTTTCTGCATATCATAAATCAGACAGCTGAGCACTGCAGGGATGTCTCCGTCCTGTACATTTCAGTTACTGTGTGATCCAACGTACCTCTCCACATTAATTTTCCCTCTGGCTAATATGTTTTGTGCTAACCTATCGGATGGCAAAAACAAATCTGTATGCTAACATGATTTGCTTGTTTCCTGGCTATTTCAATGGTGGCAGATTTTCATTTGATGCGATTAATCCTAAACTGATTTGTAAATGGGAAGGCAGTTATAAGTGACCTCTGATATTGAGGATATGATAATATATGCATATCCACATTCTGTAAACTGTCTGCATTGTAATATTTGCAACATGCCAAAGTCATAGGAAGACATGCATATCTTGTTCAGCCTGAACTCTGACAATTTGTATGCTATTATTAAAAATAGACATTTTTTTCGAAATTATTTGCATCCTACAAATTACAGTTATTTGCTCTAAATGATGCACACACTAGAAAAACAAGGCAATGGGGAAACTTATCTGTCAACTCAAACCACATGTAATCACAACTGGTGAATAGCCGTGGACAGTGTCAGCCTGTCATTGAATTGTATAGCCTGATCGACTGCAGATGATCACATACAACTGGCCGTATCCATTGCAGAGATACTTTGGTGTGGGTGGTGTACAGCTTTAGATTGCCATGTGAATGAGGCCTAACATCCCCAGTTTTTTTTTTTTATCTTCATTTCTGGGTTTTGCTATCTTGTACAACTGAAAATAGAGCAGCTTACTTTGCCACCTGCATGTGACACTATCCAAGTTTTTTTTTTTTTTGTTTTATGTAAAAGTCAATTCACAAAGATTACCACATGGCTTTTTTTTTTTTTTTTTTGTTAGAAGATCTGTACTGTCAGGACCCCTGGTGCCCAACCTGCTGGGCAACACAGCAAAATATTCAAGGCGCTCTATATATATTTTTTCTTAGGTATTTACCAAAACATATTCAAGCTATAGCTATATAATGGATATGGGCTGAAAGTGCACACGCGCAGTTTAATTTGAGGGTATGTACATACAAATTGGAGGGAGGGTTTAGGAATTACAGCTCTTAAGAGTAGCCGCCCCCCATCCTCTTTCAAGGGACCAAAAGTAATTGGACAATTGAGTCAAAAGCTGTTTCATGGCCAGGTGTGGGCTACTCCTTTGTTATTTTATCATCAATTAAACAGGTAAAAGGTCTGGAATTGATTCTAAGTGTGGTGTTGCATTTGGAATCTATTGCTGTGAACCTACATCATGCGTTCAAAGGAGCTGTCTATGCAAGTAAAGCAGGCCATTGTAAGGCTTCAAAAACTAAACAAATCCATCAGAGAGATAGCAGCAACATTAGGAGTGGTCAAATCAACAGTGTGGTACATTCTGAGGAAAGTGCTACATTTCAATCACCATGTGGTTAAGGCCCCTTTTCACGAGGGTGATCCAATCAGGTGTACCTGTCAGTTTTTCATGTTGACCTGATCACATGGTCCATGTATTCCTGTGAACTGGTGGGTGTAAATGGACTTGTGTTTGTTTACACCTGCCTACCTCCAATCCGTGAAGCAAAAAAAAAAATGGAAGGGGTTCTGTTCTTCTCCATGTAGGTGGATGGGGGGCAGTTGGGTGTAAAAGGATAGCTGATCTGTTTACACCCAACCACCCATAGAGTGGGCTTTTGTCCGTGTCCGCTCTGCATAAACTGATTGGACATAGACTTGTCTTCCTCCCACTCTGCTCAAGAGGGGATCTACAGATGAGGAGAGGAAAGTGGATTCTGTCCCATGTGAAAGGGGCCTAACCATTTATGTGGGTTGTAGCCCTGTAAATGGACTGGAATGGCTCATGTGTATAGGTGTACTGGGTTGTATAATATAAAATATGGCTGTATTTTTGCACCTGGGAGCCACAAGTGTTGCATATAGTTGTCTGTACAAATGAATTGCATGGGTATTCACAGCTCCAGGTGCACATGTGTGTATGTGGATGGACATACGCCCCTGGATGCAGACTGTGAACGCAGGTTGTTGTGTTTTTCACAAATTCACTGAATGGTTCCTGGCCAGTCCTCTGTACTGCAGTTGTCTGGTGATACAATGATTCCAAGCTTCATGTCAGCACATGCTGCACCCCATAAAAAGGCAGTCACATAGATCTGCACCCTCTTAGACATTTGTTTTATTTCGTAAAGTAATTCTACTATGAACACTCATGTAGAAGTTGGAATAGATACAGCATAGTTGCTTGTTTGTATACAAGAAAAACATGTATGACCAGCAGCTGGCAGGACCTGTTTTATTCCATGTGATATTAGCATTTGTACAAAAGTGAAAGAAACACTACACCTAAGTTACATCATTTTCATACACTGGCTTACATAAATGAGGCCTTTAAAACCATAGCAGGTATATTGACAATGGTTGCAACTGAATGCATTTTACATAGGAAACATGCATATGAATATTTATGTAAGGTAATGGTCATCATAAATCTGTTATAAGCGCAGTGACTGGCCTTTTTTTTTTTTTTTTTTTTTTTTTTTTTTTATTGGGTTCATGTGCTTGTTAATGCAAAAAAGTCAAGCAATGCATTAACTGAATACATTTAAGCCCAACTCTAGGCACAAGAAAAAACAACCCTGGAAGTGCACCACCCCCCCCCCCCCCCCCCACTGCAAGGTTTAAAGCTGAACTCTGGGATCTAGCTAACATTGCAAATGTTCCCTCTCCCTAAGCTCTGTTAGGCTACTTTCACACTGATCTGCCGCAAAAATCTCATAGGCGTTTTTGACGCGCTTTCTGAGCGTTTGTAACCACTTCCCTTCCGGGCCATGTACATAAATGTCCGGACGGGAGCAGTGCAGGAGCGGGTTGCCGTTCATAAACGGCGCCCACATTTACAGGCTGTGCGTGCTCCCTGGGGGCGCGTGGCACTTCGATCTGGTGCCCACTGTGTCCTCCGGAAACACCAATCGCTGCACGGGACCTCTGTGTGAGATCTCGATCATGTGATCACATGAATAGTAGTTAGCAAGATGTCACTTGCTGACATCATTGCTTACTACTTGTGAAATCTGTGAATGATTACAGAGGTCACATGGTACAAGGCAATTCACAACAGCCTTGTACCATGTGACAAGCTGTGACCAATCACAGCTCTCATAGTATTTCTCAATGGCTGCAAGAATGCAGCCAGAGAGAAGGTGTAATTTATTGCTTTTACACCCATAAAGGCTGTAAAAGCAGTGTGCAAAAAAAAAAAAAAAATCTTCATCACCCCCCACAAGTAGTACAGTGTCACTATGGTGACACTGTACTGCTAGAGTGACCGTATATAAATAATATGAAAAATTATAATTTTTGGTTCTAAACTAATTTTGGGTTTTTTTTTTTTTTTTTTAAGCTGAATAAATTTTGACCAAGATTTGTGCAAAAAGATTATTTGCAAACTTTTATAAGAAAAACACTTTTTTCAAAATTTTTGGACATTTTCATTTATATAGCAAAAAAAAATAAAAATCCCAATGGTGAATAAATACCACCAAAATAAAGTTTTATCTGTCTCAAAAAAATCATATGGGTACAGTGTTGCATGACCGAGCAATTGTCATTCAAACTGTGATAGCACTGAAAGCTGAAAATTGACCTGGACAGGAAGGAGTAAAAGTTTCCGGACCTGAAGTGGTTTAAGGACATGTGACTTAAAAACTGCTCCAAAAACGCTTCCCAAAGGTGCTTTTCATGCGTTTCCATTGCTTTAAATGGGATAAGGCATTTCTGGGGTGTTTTTTTTTTTTTTTAACTCGCCAAACATGCCCCAATGATGCTGCAAGCAGCAGTTTACACCGCACCGCAAGCGCAATGCCTTTAGTGTGAAAACATACATTCACATATATAGGGAAGCATTTTTCTTGAGCTTTTCAGGTGCTTTTTTTAACGCAAAAAAGCTTCAAAAACTTCTCAGTGTGAAAGTAGCCTCGCACTGCTGTTTAAATCGTAGTCCCTTACTTTTCTTCCAATTTAAAAATGTAAGTCTCTGTGACGTCATGAAATCCTTGGAAAAGAATGCTCCTTCCTGGCGCCAGGAGGACTTTTTTTCTCTTTCTGCATATCATATCTGTGTGAGGAAAGAAAACTACATTTCCCAGTATGCAAAGGTAAATGCAGGAAGTCGCACACTGCATGTGCACTGAACCTGAGGAGGAGTGGAGGGTGGAGCTAGTGCCAAAGGCTCTATCTTGGACACTCCCACATTGCCAGCCACAGTCACTTACACATTGTGGGTGGCTCGGATTGGGAGTCCAAGACTTCTGAGCCCGCCCACTATAGTGGGCGGGGACATAGTTATATCTCTGCTCGCTGTAAAGAACTACAGTGGGGCAGAGACCAGACCAGTGGCTGCAGGGATACACCGCATAGTGCTGCCAGACTTACAATATGGATGTAACAGAGAATGAAGCCCTAATTCAAAGAACACACACTGGATTTCTTCACGAGGACACAGTGGGGAAAGAAACAACCAGCATAATTTATGAAGTTATGAACCCATATGTTCAAATATCAAAAGTTGCACAAATAATGGAAGTGCAAATATGACCGTGGTTCTTTATCCAATAGCAGAATGGATATCTTTGTAAAGCCTGGTATACATGTTCATTTTTTTTTTTTTATTTTGAATCCACTGGGCTGAAGGAAAAAAAAGTAGAGTTTTCTAACTATGCGATGTTAGTGCGGCGATCTCTCCTGCTAAGCTATTGCGTTCTGAAACTTCCCCCTGCCAGAACACGCTGATCAGCACTCAGCTATTGGCTGCTAGCGCTGAATGGATGCTGTTTTTTCAGTACTTCCCTTTGAGAAAAGCCGATCGTTGGATCAGCTTCTGTTGGACAGGCAGCTGTTCAATTGGGCTTCTTGGAAAACAGAAAATATTAATAAAATATTATCAATAATAAGTAGTACCACTTTATAATAATAGCTCTGATCTGTCTCCTTTCCTGCACTTGATGCCTGACTCTGTTTTGACCAGTATAAAGTATAAATATGTACATGGATATGCTGAGAAGTAGTTGGTTACAATATAACAGGATAAGCTATGCTGCATGGTATAGTGTATTCAGTATAGTTCAGACAGGTTTTTTTTTTTTGTTTTTTTGTTTTTTTAGTTCTTATATGCAGATGTTTAACATGCCAGCACACCTGCATTATAGCCAATCAGATCTACGGTGTCAATTTCCCATTAACTCAATTGATTTTCTACCCACAGTGTGTTTGAAACAGCTTTAGCCTTGGCCGTAATGCACACCTGTAGGTTTAAAAACGTTTCTTGTCCTACAGGTGTTTTGACACATCAAAGTCGTGGTAAAAAGCCACGTCTTTGCGTTGTCATTAATCCGTGTTCCCACATGTGACATTCCTGCATTAATGCAGGATTGTGGGTTAACGCGTTGAGCGATACAGCTGAACACGCAAGTGATGGGTTTGTATTTCTGCCTTGTAAATCTCCCCTGCCACTAAACTCCTGAAAATACCTATAGTGTGTATGGACACATAGGCTAACATCAATGGGAGTTTACGGACCAAACAAAAAAAAAAAAGCTCAAAGAAGCAGCTTTTTTGAGCTGCACTGTGCATGTGGCCAAATTACTTTTAATACAGGAGAGTAGGATACACAACATAGATGAATAGAAATGTATTTTTTTATTTATTTTTATTATAGGTACTTATATAGTGCAGTCAATTTATACAGCGTTTCACATATATATTGTACATTCACATCAGTCCCTAACCCTCAAGGGGTGTACAATCTAAGGTCCCTAACTTACATTCATATATACTAGGGCCAATTTAGACAGGAGCCAATTAACCTACCAGCATGTCTTTGGAATGTGAATGGAAACCGGAGTACCCGGAGGAAACCCACGCAGGCACAGGGAGAACATGCAAGCTCCAGGCAGGTGGTACCGTGGTTGGGATTCGAACCAACAACCTTAGTACTGCCAGGCAGAAGTGCTAACCATTTATGTATTTGTGAGTATTATTAGTGGCCTTACACTGTAACTTTTTGGCTTTTACATTTGCTGGTCCATTGTAAGGGAACGTGAAGTATGTATACTATGTTAGTATTAACAATCTGTTTCTGTTCTATAGACCTTTCCCAGGAAAGTCCTTTGGGAGTGCTGCTCCCTCTGTTTACGTAGTCAATTGTATTCAATTGGGATATGGAAAGTGCAATGATATGCAGAATGTAGTAATCTTTAGAGTAAGCCTATGGGAATATCCTATATATAAACTAAGAATTGTAGCTGGCAGTACAAGTTGTATCTTTCTCACAGGAACGTTCCTTCCTGGCCGGCACCTTCTTGTGATTGCGCAAATAGAAACTCTTTAAGACTCACTATTTGCATATTTATTCTTGCACCTCCTATATCAAATTCTGATCTGTTTCCTAGGTCTTAGGCATTGCATTGTGGGAAGTGAATACAGGGGTGTGGAAATTAAAAAAAAAAAAAACAAAACAAGAAAAACTACTTGTCCACAGGATCAAGTAGTTTTTTTTTTTTTTTTTTAATAAATCGGGGTCCCAATCTACTTGTCCCTCATGACAATCTACTTGTCCTGATAACAAAAAAAATAAATAACCAATACAAAAAAGGTTTTCTTTTTTTTTTTTTATAGCAACATAGGACAACTTCACACCACAAAAATGCATTCCGGATGCGTTTTTGCTTGCAGCTTACTCCGCAAACCTTGATCTAGTTATTTATTTAATTTTTAATTCTGTATCTTTATTTTTCTTTTACGTACTTTTTGTTATTTTACATATTTCTCTCTTCTTTATCTTTATTTTTCTTTTACATACTTTTGTTTTATATCTTTCCTTCAAGAAGAGAAATATACAATGCATCTTTCCCTTCATTCAGAAGAGGAAGTAAACACAGGGGCGGCCTCAGTGACTGATCACTGTGATAGCCAATCAGAGGCTATCAGAACAATCAGGTGATCCGGAACCAGGAGTCCCGGGTACTGATCATTAGTATGAGACGTGGGGCTCTTGTTGAGAGCACGTTGTCTGTGCTGGGTGGGTTGTGTGGTGAGCTACCATGACAAAGAGAGATAGATATGTGTCCCCATGGATAAAGACCCACTTCCTGCAGCAGGGCTAAATGTACAAAAAAAAAAAAAAAAAAAACCCTGCCCAGCGACTGAAACTGCATGTCCCGGACGTCGGTCGATATGAATTGCGCATCCCTGGAATATCCACTGAAAAGAATCAGACACTTAAACCCGGTTCACACCAATGCGTTGCGGGAAACGCTGCGAATCCTGTGCATTTCCTGCGCTGCATGGCTTTCATGCGATCTGGTGTGGGTGTCCATGATTAATTAATGACACCCGAAACAGATCACAAAACGTGATGCGATTTCCAGAAATCACATGGCACACCGGATTCAAAAACTGGTCCTGCACATTTTTGGTGTGGATGCGATATGAGCCATACGTAATGTATGGCTCAAATCGCACCGCACAGACATTTGCATGTAATTCGCACAGAAATGCGGTACGATTCTTGTGCGAATTACAATGTGGTGTCCCGCACCACATAGTGTGAACGTGGGCATGCATTGGGAAATCGTCCGCCGGCATGCGTCGGAGAAATCGTCCGCCGGCATGCGTCGGAGAAGTCGTCCGCCGGCATGCGTCGGAGAAATCGTCCGCCGGCATGCGTCGGAGAAAAGGGCCGCCGGCATGCGTCGGAGAAAAGGGCCGCCGGCATGCGTCGGAGAAAAGGGCCGCCGGCATGCAGCGGAGAAGCGCTTTGTAAAACTGGTACAAACTGACAGCTTTTACTGTTGGCTGCCAATTGCAGTTCTGAGTTTATAATTTATGATACTCCCACAGATTTATTTTAAACAAGTATATGTCATTTTTCTGCAGTCAGAACAACAAAAGATGAATTTTGATTGTATGCCTTGCTGAATAAAACAAGCAGTAGCTGGATCCATAGAATGATTTATGGCAATCGCATACACAATACCGCCAGTCATGTTATGCTAACAAATCAAAAATTCAAAGTAGTCTTGACACACTTTAGTGCATTCATACTCATGTGTCTGCTGACAGGTGAAAGGAAGGCATTAGGCACGCTGCATGTTGCATATCTGATATTGTTGGTATGCAGAGACATTACTGAGAAGCACAAAGCGGCTGAGTAGGTGATTCAGAGCCGTGCCTACTAAATTAGTATTACCATTTGTGCTGTTTTCCTCCCTCCCATCTCCTCGCATTCTTCTCAGTTCACATTTATTACGCGCTAGCCTCTGTCTATGGCTGTCGTCTTCTATTCAGCCAGACAGTAATGCTCTGGATTATACCAATGTTTTTGTAATGCTAATATGATTGTTGAAAGTCTGAGATTGAGCCAGTCATATTTCATATGGAGACACTCTAGAGCAGACATATGAAGGGTCATTTTTTCCGTCAGCAGGTAGCAACAATCTTTCTTACCCTTGTCTCCTATGTATGGCTTGGAGCTTCAGGGTTTGGCACTTGCTGTGACATTGTGGTAAAAGGTGCAAAGCTTAGTGAGAAGAGCATTCCTATTGCAGAGAGCATGATCATTTTGGTATACCCTTGTCGATGGGGATATATCATTTTAAAGGGTTTAATTTAAAAAAAAAAATCTATATAAATGTAATTGCATTATATCAGTGTAGGGTATTTAAAAAAAAACAACAAAAACTTGCTTCGATTTGTATAATTTATTTTTTATTAATACTGTCTATTCACATGGGGAAGCCATTAGGGCCCTTTACATACAGAAGTAGGGGCTACATTTTCTCTTAGAGATATACTGTAATTATTATTTTACTGCTTCACTTACTAAAATTTTGTGAACACAGACTGAAGGTAATATAATCTCTAGGTGTAACTATTTTAACTTAACATTGTCTTTAAAGCAGAACTTCACTCTCTCAATCAACATGACTATTTTTCATCTTTTTTGCTGCTAGAATTCATAAATAGATAGAAAGGTATATTATATATACTTGTTTTAAACAGGTTTTTTTTTTGTGGTTTCTTGACCTAAGCAAATTATGTCATTATATCCCACGAGTCTTTAGGAGGAGAGGAAGGGGTTTTCTCATTTTAAGCACACCCTCCTGTCTGCATGCCTAATCTATGGGCAGATGAATTCCAGGAAGTAAATACTACATGAATCATTTGCCCTTGCTCAAGATTGCCATGGCCAGAATTGCTAGGGGGTGTTTTTTTTTTCAAAATGATTCCTCAGCAAAATAAAGCATGGAGATATGGATGATTGGGGGAGCTTTGAATATTAGCAGTTAATTTTGGTTTGTGGGGCTCAAATCCAGTGTAGTTCCACTTTAATAAACTCTGTCACCTTGCCCAGTCACAGAAAAGTGGCAGAACCTCTAAAGCCACAAACTCACTTATACTCCACTTTTCCCAGGCTCCCCCACAGCTTGCCTTTATCCTTTGGAACCCCTGCAAAATACCCAATACTTCCTACCATAGGGCAGCATGTGTCCTCCTCCCGTGATGCAGTGCTCGGCATAAGAGGTCAGTTGGCAGATGTGAACTGTCACATGACTGAAAAGGTGGCCATAATTATACACTTGTTGGTTCCAACATCATCAAAGCTTAAACAAGGTTAGGACTGCTGTGCCATGGGGCAATAGACGAATTGACCGAATCTCTTTAAAGCCCAGACCCACTTACACTTAAAAGAGTGGGTCAGTAGTGGTCTTTGAAGCAAGTCTGTCAGTTTGGGTTTTAATGAGTGTGAATCAGTCTCTTTAACCAATTCCTGTCTGGCCCATGTACATAAATTGCTGGACCAGAGCAGTGCAGGAGCAGGTGGTTGTTTATAAACGTCCTTCTGCATTCCCTGCCTGTGCACGCTCCCTGGGAGCATGCAGCACCGCGATCCAATGCCTGCTGTGTCCTCCAGACACAGCAGAACACTGATCGCTGTACAGAACCTCTGTGTGAGGTCCCAATCATGTGATCACTGATTGTCCAATCAGTGATCACATGAATAGTAGTAAGCAAGATGTCACTTGCTGACATCATTGCTTACTACTTGTAAAATCTGTGAGTGATCACAGAGGTCACATGGTACAAGGCTGTTCACAACAGCCTTGTACCATGTGACGAGCTGTAACCAATCACAGCTCTCACAGTATTTCTCAATCGCTGCAAGAATGCAGCCAGAGAAAAGGAGAAATTATTGCTTTTACAGCCTTTTATGGGTATAAAAGCAATCAGTGTAAAAAAAAAAAAAAAAAATCACCCCTCGCAAGTAGTACAGTGTCAGTATGATGACACTGTACTGCTAGGGTGACAGTATGTTAAAATAAATAAAATAATTAAATTACAAAAAGTTTTTGGGAAAAATTATAATTTTTGGTTATAAACTAATTTGTTTTTTTTTTTATTAAAAAGATAGCTGAATACATTTTGGCCAAGATTTATGAAGAAAAATTACTTATTTGCAAAATTTTATAAGATGTTTGGACCTTTTCATTTATATAGCAAAAAAAAATAAAAATCCCAGGGGTGAATAAATACCACCAAAATTAAAGTTTTATCTGTCTCAAAAAAAATGTGTTGCATGACCGCGCAATTGCCATTCAAAGTGTGATAGCACTGAAAGCTGAAAATTGGCCTGGACTGGAAGGGGGTAAAAGTGTCCAAACTTGAAGTGGTTAAGGAAAAGTAATCCATACATTTTCTGGAGAAAATGAACATCCACCTCCATCCATATGCTGAGTTCAATTGTTATGATGTCTATTGCAAGTACTATGTAACAAGTATATTGCGGTCATGTTGCTCAGTGATAAATGAAGAAATATTGTGGTTGGAAGATTGAGTTCTCTTCTTAAAAAAAGGAGACAGCGGAAGTGTTTCAAGGCTTCCAGGCTTCGGAAGCCTTTGTGTGCATCTCAGTGTTGTCTTTTGTTGCCATTGTAGGTGGATCAGCTGTGTACTTTGTAACTTTTGGCTAAATCACGTAAGCTTGCCACACTCTATAGCACAGGTGTCAAACTGGCGGCCATCCAGCTGTTGCAAAACTACAAGTCCCGTGAGGCTTTGCAAGATTGACAGTTACGAGCATGACTCAGAAAGGCAGAGGCATGATGGGACTTGTAGTTTCGCAACAGCTGGAGAGCCGCCAGTTTGATACCACTGATCAATAGGAAAGTCGGAAGAAAAATGTATTACGAGGAACAATCATCCAATTTTCATATGGTGTTTTACACAACTTTCAACATCAAATTTAGATTTTACAAATGCAAATTTTCAAAGGGACAAACTCCATATTTGTTCTTCGTTACGTGACCATAACTAATGATTTTCATTTAATGTGTACTGTTTTTGTAGAAGATAAATACTAAAGACTGCGCATGATCAGAAACTATAAACAACAATCCTCTATGCTGCAATGTTTGTATGTCAAACCTAAAGCCTTGTCGTTCCTACGATTCGTACCATCCTCGGTTTCGACTTACTCTGAGAAAAACCAGATGAACGTTCGGCCAATTTTCTTATAGTGTGTACCCAGCTTTAGATTCCAAAGCAAATTTTTGATTCTCATAGAAATCAAACTTTTTATTCTCCATCTGTAAAACCATCCAGGGATCTTTTCATACTGTGTATGGTGCTTGAGGAGGCCATCTCCTGAGCAGCAGGCCTGGATTTGAGGAAAAAATCACATAAACTTGGTATTAGTGCAGCAGCAGACTGGTTCATTCATTATCTTGTCAGCATTTCCTTCCTATGTAAACATATCCCAAGGGATGAATAGGCTTTAACCTATTCTCAACCTCAGACTGTAGATCAGCATTCTTCAGCATGGTGCACATATGTTCCTTAGTAAGCCCACCTGTATTTGTTTATCACCCAACCAGTATAATATTTCCCATTACATCGAGTTCCAGCATCTGGATTTTATTCACATCGTTGTCTACTCCATGTGATCCTCACACATCATGGATCTGCACTGCTCTGGGACTGGGGTGGTTCATTATTTGTGGTATGGTAATACCCCCTTTTTTTTTTTTTTTTTGAACAGGCTGGCTCAAGGTGCCCAGTTTGTCTTTTTGAGATGTTTAGTCGATGGGGGACAAAGTAATGTTAACCACTTGAAGTCCAAGTCTTTTCTGACACTTTTTGTTTAAGTCTAAAAATCAGTGTCTTTTTTTTTTTGCCAGAAAATTACTTTGGACAGGCTACATCCAGCCCTGGTTCTATGTGGGGGTGCAGTAATAAAATGTCAGGGAGGCAGAGGATGGGAGGTCAGCAGGGCAGAGGACAGGGGTCACTGCTAGCAGGGCAGAGGACAGGGGCACAGTTCCTTCTTCATCCCTGTACTGCGCACAGCCTGGGTACAGGCAGCAGAGTTCCTCTTCACACAAGGCAAAACTGAGATCAGTATAGGGCAGTATAGTGTCAAACTAGGGCGGTAAAGTGTATGATTAGGGAAGTATAGTGCCAGGTTAGGGTAGGCTCTAGGGTGGGCACAACTAAAATATGGGGGGGGGGCATAGCCCACCCCAGCACCCCCTACATCCGGCTATGCTTTGAACTCCCATACATTACATATAATTTTAGGAAAGGCCCTAAATAATAAAATGGTGGGTTTTAAACATGTTTTATGTGACACAGTATTTTTCTTTTTTTTTTCCCCAACCGCAATTTTTGGAAAAAAAATACACTTTCATGAATTTAAGTGCACACAATATAATAACCATTGCTTGGTAAAACATAAAAGATGATGTTATGCCAAGTAAATGGATACCAAACATGTCACAATTTAAACTTGCGCATGTTTGTGGAATGGCACCAAACTACGGTCCTTCAGATTAAACTGTACTCCTTTTCAATCTAATAAACCATTTAACTTTCCTTCTTTTATATGATCTTTTTCTCACAAAATTTAATTTCTGATCTATCATTTCAGCTTTTATATGGAATCCATACAGTTTCCAGTTTCATACACAATCTATTTGGAATATTTATCAGTTTTGACTGTATTCTGTATTTTTCTACCAAGTAGGTCATATTAAAGTAGACCTACAGTGTGTTTCAAAAGTGAACTTTGGGAAAATATAGAAATAATTGCTTCTAAGCAGCAACTTGAAAAATCTACCCTTTTGCCTCTAATTTATTTTGAGAAATATCGTTGTGTTTCCTGAATGTGCCTAGGCTCTGCTGTTCTTGGTGCTTCAGAGCTGCATATCTGTATGGTAAGGTCATCTATGGTTCGCCCCACTCACTCTTGACTCTTAATAGCTATCCCCACAAGCTTTTCTAAGGTATCTGCACATTTTTTTTTTCTTTTTATATTTATGTTTGCTTTTACTTGATTGGAAGCATCCAAAACCTTTAAAAATCAGCATGGTCTCCGAAGTACTGAAGCGGAAAAAAAGGTAATAATATAAGCACCTCCCAGTGCCAGCATCTGTGCTCTTTCAATTTCCAGAGAGGCCCAGTTGGTCAATGGGGTCACCCAATACACTTTGTAGTCAACAGAGGGCCATGGCGAGAACAAAAGTGCAGGGACTCTGGCAGCTGTAGTTGCTGTGTTGTTTAACATTTTGATTCAGATTTTTTGGGGTCCTGGGCCCCTTGGAATTAACTGAGGGAGGGTGCAATCATTCAGGCATGCCTGCACTCTCTGACGCTTATTCAGCTCCCTGCCAAAGAGCACAGATACAATTTAAAGGCAGTAACCCTTAGCAACCATCTTTGACTTGTGCAGAGTGAATTTTGATTGGTTGCTATACTTTACTGCTCTTAAGAATTGGCTGAATTTATCTGCGTGTTTTATTAAAAGCTCTTTTATGTAACCCAGCCTGTAATTTAGCTTTACGGTCTGTTCAAAAGCATCTACTTAGCTATTCATTATCGCCCCTGATCAGCTGCTGTGTATTAACTGTGAACGTAAAATCTGTCTACGCCATTCTTTGTTCCTGCCAAGACATTTTGCTGCAATTCAAGCCCAACTCATTCTGCATTTCACCTTTAAGCTACACTTCCTCCCCATCACCTATGGCAGTGTAATTGAGACCCTCTGCTCAAGCACTAACGTTGATGTTTAAATATATATCTTAATACAATTGGCAGTTTGCTTATTCTTATATATGAAAAATGCAATTCAGGCAATGGTTATATAAATAAAATAGACTATATCTGAAATGTTAAAGCAAGAGCACTGAAATGGTGATACAATATAGTCTAAAATAAGTGGCTAAGTGATTATTGGAAATATATTTATTGTGCTGATCTATCAAATTTCATCACTGACTGTGACCTTATCTGTACATATGATCTTCTAGTACATGGGTCTCCAAAAATATGGCCCTCCAGCTGTTGAAGTACTACAAGTTCCATCATGGCTCTAGGAGTCTTGCAAGGCCACCTGGAGGGCCATGGTTTGGAGACCCCTGTTCTAGTACCTTGGTCTCCAAACTGAGGCCCGGGGGCCAGATGCAGCCCTTTGCTTGCTTATATCCAGCCCTTGGGGCACTATTTCATCCACTGATACCAACAATGGGGCATAATTCCCCCCCCCCACCAATGAGGGGGCACAATTCCTCCCAATGACCCAATGATGGGGCACAATTCCTTCCAATGACCCCAATGATGGGGCACAATTCCTTCCAATGACACCAATGATGGGGCACAATTCCTCTCAATGACACCAACGATGAGGCATTGTCTATCCCCACTGACGTCAGGACCTTTTCTACTCCCACTGGCCACAGTCCGGACCCCCTAAAGTCTGAAGGACAGTAAACTGGCCATTTTCTTTAGAACGTTTAGAGACCTCTGTTCTAGTACCCGCAAGAACCATTTAAAGGTGAGTTAATCTAAAACCGATTTTTATTTATTTATTTTTTGTATTCTGTTTTTTTTTTTTAGTTTTGGGTGTGATGCTGGTAGTCGCCCGCTGACTTTTTATGTTTTGTCAGGGACATTTGTAGCACAGCCATTCCTCACTGTGCCAATGCTGTGTTGTTGGAGCCTCATCGCTGCATATCTGCATTGTAAGATCATCTATGGCACGGGTGTCAAACTGGCGGCCCTCCAACTGTTGCCAAACTACAAGTCCCATGAGGCATTGCAAGACTGGCAGTTACAAGCATGACTTCCAAAGGTAGAGGCATGATGGGACTTGTAGTTTCGCAACAGCTGGAGGGCCACCAGTTTGACACCCCTGATCTATGGTATATTACACTCACTCTTACTTCTGATCGCTATTCTCACAAGATTTGGAGTGAGATTTGATAAGGTGCCTGTACATGATACTTTAAAGATGCCTTTTCAAATTTTTAAATGTTTTTACTTTTACTTGATTGAAAGCAATGGGAACTTAAAAAAAAAAAAAAAAGTCAGTATTTCCATTTTCTACCACAGGCCGTTACTGCAGATCAGCACAAGTCTCATCAAGCTTCCAGCACCTTCACCTGCTCATTAAGGAATTCTGACTTTATTATGACTTTCCTGATGATGTGTGTAGAAGAAAGGTCATCGACTCAGGATGTATTCAACATCCGACACATAAAAACATCTCTTGCACTATACATGTTATGTATTGCTGTGCACACCAATGTGAAAGCAGTCATTTTAGGGCCAAGATTCACAGGTAAATCTAAAGTAATGTGAAACAGGAAGGTGCTTCTAAGTGCAGTATTCCAGGTCAACTTTAATAAAAAGTGGTTAAAAACAATGTGGCAGTAAAACTCTAAAATCGCTTAGAGGACAGAGCCCTGCTACTGACCAATAACATTAGAGCCTGTTTCTACTATTACATTGAAAGTGTTTTAAACCGCTTTTTATTAAAGTTGACCTGGAATACTGCACTTAGAAGCGCCTTCCTGTTTCACCTTCTTCTGCACAGAATTTGTTTCCACTCTTTAGAAGTGCTGCTCGGTACCGGTTTCCCTACACACCATCCATCATCAGCTGCCATACTTCCACAGCATCGTCCATGGACGTGCCCTGATGCCAATCGAACTCTAAAGTAATGACCTGTAGAGGCTTTTAAAGCGATGGAAAATATAGGGTACCAAAGTACATCATTGTTTTGTGGGTACACCCAATTTTAAATCTTGACATGCTTGGTATCTATGTACTCGGCACAACCTCATCTTTTCTATTTTATCAAAAAAAATTGCATAATAAATTGTGCTGGTGTACCCTAAAATGAACTTCAGGTTATTTTTTACTGAAAAATTTGTGTGTTGCAAAATATTGTGTGACATATAAGAACAGAACTGAGCCTAGGTTCACACTTTTGTGTTTTGTGCTGGCCACGTTTGCACGGGCACGGCAGCCCACTCTTTTGTATTGGCTGCCTTGCCTCGCAAAACACAGGGAAAAGGTCCCTGCACCCTTCCAGAAATCACAGCCCCCACGGGCATGCAGCGTGTCATTAGGCCATTTTTGTGTGCGGGTGGTTGCAGCTGCAGGACAAAGTGCAGGTGCTGCAGTGGCTTCCACCCGTGTGTGAACCGAGTCTAGAACGATTTCATTCTCGAAGGTGTCTAATTTTAGAAAATATGTTTGGGGATTTTAACTAATCTTCAGGGATAAAATTATGTTTTCAGCCTGTGTGCAAAAAAAAAAAACCCTGCAAAAATGTCTCTGGCATCAAAAGGGTTAAAGATAAACCTGCAGCAGATTTGATAAGGTATCTACCTGACATTGAAAGATTTGTCATAACAAGGATAGGAACACATCCAAGAAAGTACTGTTCATTACAATGATTTATGTATTTTTTTAAACTAGCAGCAGCTTTTATTCTGTACAATCTAAACAATCCAACATGCTTGCAGAGAATACATTGATAAACGTCAATTACACTGGAAACACATTTGGCCTAAAATGTTTAGAAACCTTGATGCTGAGCTGTCTGCAACTCCTGTTGAGCCTACTTA
This sequence comes from Staurois parvus, assembly GCF_062004578.1. Classification (NCBI taxonomy): domain Eukaryota; kingdom Metazoa; phylum Chordata; class Amphibia; order Anura; family Ranidae; genus Staurois; species Staurois parvus. Next base: position 3,185,572 of record NW_028318466.1, on the reverse strand, counting down.
CTTTATACAAAGCAGACATGTACTATAGTCCTTCTACCCACAGAATATGCTTTAATGATCGCAAGAGCACAAACCTCAGCACACTTTTTTTTTTTAACTGTTAATGTAAAGAAAAGCTTTCAAGTTTTACAAAAAATGGGCATCAGGAAAGACATTCCATAGGTACCATAAATCACTGCAGCAGAAGATTGCACAAGTGACAAAACATAAAATAGCGAGAAAACTGCTTCCCAAGTAACGAAAACGGCAACCGTAGTGATCCGCCATAGCAGTACACTTATTTTTTTAAAAAAATGAAATTGTTCCATGGAATATGTTTTCTGCACACGTTTCTACCTTAACTACTTGCCTACCTTACCGGGCACTTATACCCCTTTCCTGCCCAGGCCAATTTTCAGCTTTCAGCGCTGTCGCATTTTGAATGACAATTGCGCAGTCCTTCAACACTGTACCCATATGACACTTTTATATTTTTTTTTTCACACAAATAGATTTTTTTTGGTGGTATTTAATTGCGGCTGGGTGTTTTTGTTTTTTGCGCAAAAAATTTGAAGAAAAAAAAAGTTTTTCTTTGTTTCTATTATAAAATTTTGCAAACAGGTAATTTTTCTCCTTCACTGATGTGCACTGATAGGCAGCACTGGTAGGCGGCACTTAGGTGGCACTGATATGCAACAATGATGGGCACTGAGGGGCAGCACTGCTTAGCACTGACTGGCGCCACTGCTGGGCACTGGTGGGTGTCACTACTAGGCATTGCTGGGCACAGGTGGGTGGCACTGCTGGGCACTGGTGGGTGAATGTGAATGAGCTGTGGGCACAGTATATAGGGGCAGAGCCATTGTGGGACACAGCCCCTGTACATAGGACAGAAGGTGTAATGAGAAAATGTGGGTTAGTCCTACACCTTCTGGGGCTGTTGGGAGGCACCTGTATAGTTTCCAGCTTCTCTTAAAATAAGATACCTACAATAATGGGAATTGCATAGAATTTTATAGTAAGACATCATGGACATAAATATACGTATAATAGGGTTAAATCAACTGTTTTGTGTTTTTTAAAGTAAACCTGCTACAGTACCTGGCAGTGTGTGTATGTTTCATAAGCTGACTTTTGGCTTTCTGATGAATGGCTTTCACTGGCCCCCGGAACTGTGACGCGACTCCCTTCTCCCACCTCCCTGCACCATGCTCCCCAGTCCCACTGGGTTTCACTGTCTCGCCTGTGGCCCTGGAATCTGAATGGTAGGTGGAGGGGAGGGAAACCAGTGAATATACATTTGCTGATCTCCTCTTGTTGCAAATAGCACAGAGACATATCATAGACGACTTTTTTGTAACTTTCTCAGTGAATGCCAGACCTTCCCGATTTCCTTCTGACTTCCATGTATTTGGAACAAGTAGTACACGCTCGGTGCAATCATGTGCACTGTCCTATGCACACTACACATTCTTTAATTAATAGTGTCTTTGCTCTAGGACCATTCTTCTCAATCTTTTTTCATCAAGGCACCCTTTTATAATTATGGACAATTTCAAGGCACCCTCTAAAATAATGGGCAGTACCAAGGTACCCTTTAAAATTATGGACAGTCTTGAGGCACCCCATTCTAAAATGTAAAGTATTCTAATAGCTTTATATAACACAGCAACTTCACACGTCGTACACCCAATGGTCTAAGTGATTTATTCTTCCAAAGCAAGAACACTTTTGCAAACTGGTACTGACAGATAATCCAGTGTTTCTCTTTTCCCTCAGTTTTTGTCCATCACTGAGCTAATGTGACCCCAGCACTGATGAGGGGGGGTCAAAAAAAGATGCTGTGCAGATGACCAACATCTTCCTTATCAATTGATGTCATTGGTTGTCAGGGCACCGGCGGCTAGATGGTCATAATGGTGCACAATGAAAACCTGTTGCTTTGTGGAACTAAAAGGCAGGTTTGTTCTTCCTGCAGGCTGGTATACAAGTTTTGGGCAATTTTTAGACATTTTGCCAAGGCACATCTGAAGAAACCTCAAGGCACCCTCCTTGGTTGAAACAGGTTGCTCTATGACCTCTCTGGAGCAAGCAAGAGACAGTGGCTATGTTCATACATACAGTGATACCATAGAGAAGAAATGTTGTCACCCTCCAACAGGAAGTCTAATCACAACAGATGAAAAAAAAAAAGTGGAAATTTGGAGGAGATTAAGCACAATGAAAGGTATTTTCGTGTATACTGTATACTTTTTTTTTTTTTCCTCTAAACTTCTATTTATTGAGATTTTGAAAAAGGAAGGTATAAAACATGGCCTTGGGGTATACCCTTGCCCATAACGTAATCACTTCAATATGCAAAACGAACAACCTAATATTACAGCCACTTCTGCATAGTCCCACTCCCAATCGACATTATTATTATTATTATTATTATATCGAGTTTATATAGCGCCAAAGGGTTTGCTCAGTGCTGTACAATAGGGGGGACAATACATGGCACAGTACAACAAAAACAGACAGCGTACGAGGGGTAAGAGGGCCCTACTCTTTCAAGCTTACAATCTAGGAATTCCCATAATAAGGAGAAGAGAGTGGATGACAATTCCCTCTGAATCTTAGGGGTAAGTATGAATAGCATACTAAAACCATCCCCGGGACTCATTCAAAAAAAAGGATTATCATTCCTGCTAAAGTGATGGAGTCAGCATTTCAAAGTCAAACCAATCCCCTTTTAGCAGCCAGGGTCCCAGCTCCATCCTCTAGGGAATCAGCAGTAGAGGAAGAGGACATCCAAAGATTCCATACTTTATCAAACTTTTGGGGACAACCCCTAGATAAACAAGTCTCCTTGTAAAGGGGAATCGTGGAGTTAATCAGTTTTTTCCAAAAGGGCAGAGTAGGGGCCTGATGTGATTTCCATTTTAGCATGATAGCGTGTATACTTGAATAGATTTTCTTTTTTAACCACTTCCAGCCCTTATGCAGCATATATACAACCTGTGGTGGAAATACTTATACTTGGCTGCAGCCATGATTCTGGCATCAACATTTTTAGCTGGCGACTGGCTTTCATATAAATGTAATCCGAGCAGCTGTACAGCTGCCCAGTCACTTTTACAAGGTGCGGAAGGCTGCGTTAGAGGGCAGAGGAGAGATCGGGGTATAATAGACCCCAGATCTCTCCGTAAAGAGGACCTGCCACTGTCCTAACTTATACAAGGGATGTTGTTCATCCCATGTCATAGCAATAAATTTAAATTAAAAAAAATAAAGAGAACGTGTAAGAAAAAAAAAGTTAAAGCATCCCCGTGCTCACACACATGTAGGCACTGTACTCCTGAAAATGGTAATTGTACCACACACGTGAGGTATCACCGCAGGTGTCAGAAGGTGGGTAATCATGCTAGCACTAGAGCACACCTTTAACTCTAAACTAATAAACTGTAAAGGCTTTTAAAGTGTTGCCTATGGAGATTTTTAGGTATCATAGTTTGCCATTTCACAGGTGTGCAACGTTTTAAATCTTGACATATTTGGTATATGTTTACTTGGCACAACATCATCCTTTATATTTTGCCAAAAAAATTTGTATTTGTGTGCACTAAAATGCATTTTAAGTGTATTTTTTCTGTAAACTTGCGTTTGACAAATGGCTGCACAAATATTGTGCAACATAAAATAAATATAAATATATAAAAGTTCAATGAATAGCGATAAATCCTTATGGGGCAGGTATCTCGGTACTCCAAATGCTGGTATAAACAGCCAACCAGTAATTAGCAGAAATGCGCACTCATGGGAAGCGCATATTAAAAGCGCCTGTAGTAATGAATGATAGGTGCTGGGCTGTCTCTCCGGTCATCAATCCTAAAAGAATGATGAGATTCTGCCTGGTCCAGAGGTCCTCCTTGGGATGGGCTGGTACTCTCATCATTCTTTTAGGATTGATGACCGGAGAGACAGCCCAGCACCTATCATTCATTACTACAGGCGCTTTTAATATGCGCTTCCGGTGAGTGCGCATTTCTGCTAATTACTGGTTGGCTGTTTATACCAGCATTTGGAGTACCGAGATACCTGACCCATATGGATTTATCGCCATTCATTGAACTTTTATATATTTATATTTATTGGTGGAATTTATCCTAAGCGCTGCACTTTTTTGAATTTTATGTTATTATGGAGGTTTTATGGTCACCTTTAGTGCAATAGCTGCTACACACTCTGAGCGCTCACTATATAAGCTTGTCAACATAAAATAAATAATTGCAACAACCACCATTTTATTCTCCAAGGCTGACCCCTGCTTTCAGAATATATATAATGTTTGGGTGGGGATTTAAGTAATTTTCTAGCAAAAAAATGCTGATTTTAAAATTTATATGAGGAATGTCAAAATTGGCCTGGGCAGCAAATGATTAAACTGGAATTTAGTGTCACGTTAAGTTCAATTTCCAACTATTTTTTTTCTGTGCATTTTTTCCTTATGTGAGCTTTGTTAAATGATCATGAAGAATAAAAAAAGGAAGATCAGATACATTACAATAGTGTTTTTATATTTTTTATAAAGATAGGCTAGTAAGACCAGCTTATAGTTTCTAATGCTTACAAGGAAGTACATTTTAAGAAGATAGATTTGTTGTGAAGAACATGTATTTATCCTATATCATACGACCTCCTGGATTTTTTTTAAATACAAAAAATCAGCAGGAAACCCTGTTTATCCTTCATACAACAATGCAATCTTCCACCAGTATTTTCTTTACTTTCATCTGATGAGCTCTGTAGTAAAGTAATATTCAATAGCACTTTACTCATACTTCTCCTGTAGACATAATGCATTAGAGGATTTTGACTTTATCTTTGCGACTAAAATGATTACTGAAACTTCTCCTGTTCTAGTGCTAGCAGCAGCATTGGCGAAGGCTTGTCCCCAACGTCACAGATAGGATTAGACTCTTTTATGCGACTTTAGCTCTGATAATCTGGTTTAACAGGTGTCACTGGAGATAAGGGCTCTTCGCCTGCAGCCCATCACTGTTTGATGATTAGAAACATAAGATGCTAGCACATTGTGCAAATGCTTTAGAAAGCATGAAGTTAGTAGGCTGGTATGCTTTTATTTAGGAAATAAAAAGTATGTCTTAACTACTTTATGACAGCAGTATGCCTATTAAAGTCCTCAGATACAATTTCCCTTTCTATGGAAACGTTAACTAAAGTTGTAGGAATGGACTAAGAATGCACACTTGAGTTCATTCCTAGTTTTCATACTCTGCTGTCAAACTGATAGATTAGTCAGAGTCATAGAAAGTCAAGTTACCTGAAGCATACCAATGCTGTTAAATTTGGTCTGAGCTTCAGGGACATCTGGCCATGAAAGCATAGAAGAAAATCATGGGGCAATACTTGTATGTAAATTTGCAGTGCTCAAAAAAGTATGCAAAATTGCAATTTAATAAAACCTTATTGTAATTTTAGAAAAACTACAACCAGTTTTTGAAAACCTTGTAAAATGTTATGATGTCCCATTCTGTAACGGGGACTACACTTTATTCTGAAAGCACAAGACATACAATCACTTAGTGCTTAGAATACTGCCCAAATGTTTTTGAATGCAAAAGGCAATAGGCAGGCACAAGTGAACATCTGCATACAAAGAAACAAACCGAGGGCGCACGGGCCTAGTGCATTACCTTTTTAAAAGATCATTTATTATGTAAATAAATGGATAATTTCCGTGATGGGACTCCTAGACCTCCAAATTAGCCATTTGGAAGTCTAGGATTCCAATCACGGAAATCATCCAGTGTTACTGAACCTTGTTGTACTTTTATATGATGTGTCCTTGATATTTGTTCCTTTTGTGAGTATATTACTATTTATTTACATAATAAATGATCTTTTAAAATGTAATGCACTAGGCCCGTGTACCCTCTGTTTGTTTCTTTGTATGCAGTACTCTGGATCCCCCTGGTCCGTTGAGGGCAGTAAGGCGTGCAGCTTCTAGGCATCCCACTTGTGTTTCATACCTCCTGTGGAGTCCATCCTCCAGCGCAGAAGTATATGCTTATGCCATTCTTTGTCACAAGTGGATATCTGTCAGAAATGCTCAGCCAATGTAGCCTGTGTCAGGGAATGGGAAGATCGCTGCGGCGATCAAATCCGCACATGCGTAGAATCCTGACAAAACGTACAGGCAGGCGGACACTAGGACCCAGGCGTACCTGTCACCAATGACGGTGCCGGGCAAGCACTAGGACCCAGGAGTGCCTGTCAGGAGTCGGGCGGGCTATTTAAACCCGGCTCTTGCAATGCTCAAGTGCCTTATGATCTTTCCTGTGTTCCTGTGAGTTTACTTTGCTGCTGACCCTGCATGATCCTGATCTGCTGACTTCTCCTGCTCTGACCCCTGGCTTGCCGGACCATTCTCCCTCCTGCTCCTGCACTTTTGATCTCCTGTTGCCAAACCCGGACCGTGACCCGTTTATTCTTCTGCCTGTCGTTTTGTACCAACCTGCTCCGCTGTTACCGACCCAGCCTGTCTGACCTTGCTTACTCTACCTCCTCACATCAGACTCTCACGTGCTGCGTACCACCGACAGGTGCCTCTACCACAGCTGGTTGCACCTAGGGGTCATGACCTGGTCTCGGCTTGCTCCAAGTCCATCCCCACCATCAGGGGCTCTGGTGAACAAGCAGGTCGAAACTTAGATTCCGCACCCTGGGGAATTCTGGTCTGTGGAACGCTAGAGGCTACCACCAGCTGGTCCCTAACAGTCTGCCTCAGATTGGGAAATCCAGTTGACAGCTAAAAAGAAAATTCAGGAGGATGCAAACGCCTAGTGCATTACTAGCTATTTACTTGTAAAGAATGACAAAATGAATACTTACAAAGGTAGAAGATAAATGAACAGTCCAGTGCGGAAATCATGTGACCTGACGTGCAATGCCCCAACGCTGGCTAGTTGACGTGTTTCGGGAACATGCTCCCTTCCTCAGAGCTAAGTTGGCCAGTTTAGCTCTGAGGAAGGGAGCAGTCTCCTGAAATACGTCGTATTGCTAGCGTTGAGACATTGAACAAGTCACAAGTTATCTGTGCCTAGCGTATATCATGTTCATTTATCTTCAACCTTTGTGACTGTTCTTTATTCTGTTCTATGGAAGATGTGCAGCCAATTAGAATAATATAATCGAGGGGGTGGGAACAAACAAAATTTTCAATGGTGTCAGATCTGGACAGTTGTGTTCAACTCCTTATTTTTCTGACAATATTAAATACATATAATTATATTAAATTTGATTGTGAAACACTTGGAGTTCTCTTTGCCCTTTGTTCGTTGAGGAGAAATTCTTAAACATTGAACAATAAACTAATATTAATTAGCATAATTGAAACATGTAAAGGTGCCTGTAGATATAAAACGGTGTCTAAAATGAATGCCATATCAAAATTGTGCATGGTTATACTGGATGAGCCACAGTGGTAGCTGCTCAGAAAAATCTTTTCTCAATGATCTCTCCCAAGATAGGGGTTGGGCCGAGGGGGCTTAATCATAAAGCAAAATATGAATGTGCTTAGGGCATCCAAGGAAATCTCCACCCCCCATCTGTTGTGCCCTTTAAAGTATGTGTACTATATAACAAAAATGTACCTATTCTTTTTGCCCCTTTGCCCTGAGCAAACCAATCCCACCTTTCCTCTCCACAGATGCATCCTTACCGAGATCTGACTGCAATGGCTTCCATTGTTTACATCCCGTCCAGCATGTCCTCTCTCTTGGCTGTGCTGGCCCATTACAGCCCTGGCTCAGGGACAAATGTAGATGAGATTCTACACTAATGGAAGGGCCAGGGGGGCATCAGTTTTCCTTTGTCTAGCCATCCTTGGAGGTTTCCACAGATGTCAGGGATAGCTTTTTTTTTTATTTCAACTGTTCTACAGATCCAGAGACCATACTCTTATGTATTTGGGCATCTTAAAGGTCAACTGCAGCCAAAACCATTTTTTTTTCTTTTTTTTTTCTTTACGTTCTAGTTGGGAAGTGTTAGATCCTGTTTCACCTTTTTATTGACATCCGTTGCCCTATTAGGGGGACTTCTTTTCTGTCCTTACTGGAAAGGTTCCTTTTGTCCAAGACAAAAACACATGTTTAGTTGAGCAGAAGGGCTACAACTTTTGACAATATTTTTACAGTGGTTCTTGCCTTCATGTCCCAGTGACACGTGCAATATCCCGTGCTTGTATCAGTGTCACAGGAATAGGAAGTGAGGATAAATCTGCCTACCAGGTTTATATGCAGGAATAGGAATGTGACAGAAATTTGAACTTCTGTCCACTCAAAGAAGAGGATATGAGAAATGCCTGTTTGCAATAGCGATCAGTTAAACTTTATTTATCAATGTATCTGAAGAATTAGTTTTTCTATTAATTTTCTATTACAGCCTGGGAAAAGTGGGAATGTAATTACTTGCTTGGACAAGAATGTTTTTTTCATGTTGCTGCTTTTGTTATAAATCATTTCAAGTTTTAAGGAAAACATTTAGGCTAAACACTGGTGCATTTATAACACTTGCCAAGGCTGAAAAACAGGTAATCTCTGCTGTACTGAACACTATTGCTAACCTTCATCTTTGACCGCCCACACTATGCCATCCCTATGATCTGTGCTGTCAAAGGCACAGAGCCAATCAGAGTGGCTCTGTGCCATGTGATCATTTGACGACCGATCACAGTGTAAACACAGCTCGTGTTTTACAAGTGAAAGCCCACCCTTTCCTCCTCTTTTCCAGTCTTATTCTTGTGCTTGGTGCCTGCTCTGAGTTTATTCTGTGTGTACACTAGACCCACCTACCAACCATCAACCCAAGGGAGGCACACTGACCACCAGTGTAATGGGACCAATGTATCTGTGAAACTGTCACCCATGGTACAGTGGTTGAGGAGTGTTTTGTGTTTACAAGAACAGCGTGATATGTATACAGTAGGCTTGGAGTTTACTTAATCCTCCCCCCCTTTAAAGCCCCTCCCACTTTCACTTGGTTAGCCCACACCCACCATTCCCCACATCATGCCCAATGGTGCCACGGGTCTTTTGCAATCTAGTTGTGACCCTGAGTACAGTCTTCAGAAACCATGACTAAAAGGCTGGCCATGCACTATACAATTTTCTGTCCAATTTCTGCCCAATTTCCTTTAGATTTACCTTCAACTATGTAGTGCAAGAGCCTGCCTAATTGGATACAATTGAAAGTGTTGTTAGGTTTGACCTCCTATTATATGGTTTTTGGTACATCTAAACCAAAAATCTCAAGCAAATTGTATAATGTATGGCCAGCCCTAGTCCTTGTTGAGGATGCAACAGCATGTACTATATACAGTATTGTGTGTTAATATCACTTGACCAGTACTGTACACTAAGGTTACCAGTTGTGCATATCTGTAAAACTTGTTGGTTCCTCTTTTTTCTTTTCTCTCTCTTCATAATCAAGATGTCTGCTGTTACAGTTTGCTGAAATGTTTTGTATGTTTGCAACTTAAGCCACTCAAGTAGACCAAGTTCTGCTTCATCACAAGCTACTAGTGTCTTCTCTAACACATAACCAACAGTCCTTAGATGTAAAAATACCCAGTGCAACACTTTACTGCTGAAAGAAATATGCGTAGCACCAAACCTTTCCAGATATTCAAGCTACTAGTGAATAATCAAGTTATTCAAAGTGACACTTGTTAGAGGAAGGCATTTGTATAGATGGTGCTGTGACTAATAAAGTTAATGGTGGGCTTGTTACTTGGGGTCTTTGTTTTCACCCAAGAGTCACATATGTTTTAATTAGATTTATGGGAAAAAAATTGAATTCCTGGGTGCAATTTGTGTGAAAACATAAATAGACCCGTTGAAGTGTTGTTGCCATTTATTCTAGTTGCACTACGTTATTTTAATATGACAGAACTGTGTTGTTAATGTTGTCCTCATTTGTTTTAATTTTATATTGTTACATTAGAAATTTTTTTTTTTTTTTTCTGATCACTGGTCTTCTATTCTAGTGGAATAGTGGATTTACAGTGATACTGATATTGGTGAATGGGGCAGCAGGCTTTCAGAGTGCAATACATTATAGAGATGACATTTGTGCAGTGAAGCTGATCGTGAACACAGATAATCAAGTGGTTGAACCTGCATTGCAACTGAACCTTTCCCGACTTCTTCATATAATTCTCATTCTGGACAGTCCTATGCAGATATAACTGGATCTTTCCAATTCACTGTGTTCAGGTCTAGTCTGAGGTGACCGAGCAAACTCCAGCACTTATTAAAGGCTGTACTATGGCTTTTGAATTTTTTCATAAAACTTGATGCAGGGACTGCTTTTGTCTCTCCTTTTATGAGATGCAATAAGCAAAGAGCTCCCTCTTGTCATCTGACATTGCAGGAAAAAACATTTAGGTAGTACGAGCATGTATAGGATTATTATGTTTTTGTTTTTTTTGTGTTGTATTTTGTTAATTGATGCAAAAATCGTATTCTAGATACTAGGTAATGATTGGAACAGTTTAATATTAACCACATGTATAAATTGCTAATGATCCATGTATCTAACAGTTCACATTTTACTTGACGCTATGGGGGGGGGGAGATTTAATAAAACTGGTGTACTTAGAATCTGGTGCAGCACTGCATGGTAGCCAATCAGCTTCTAACTTCAGCTTTGTTCTATTAAGCTTTGACAATAAAATCTGAAAGCTGATTGGTTCCTGTGCACAGCTGTATCAGATGTTGCACTATGCAGTTTTAGTAAATACCCCATCATCTGCAACTTGAGCTATAATAATAGGCTGTGAACTGTCTTTGCATGATGATGCAGAGAGACAAAAATGAGTTTTACCCCTTTTTCATCTATATGAACTTTATTTTCATTAGTGATGGTGTCCAAAGACACCAGATGTCTACAACAGTCCTAAAGAGGTCAGCAAATTGTTTGTCCGGCTTAAATTATATATATATGTAGAAAGGAAGGGGGGGGGGTATGTTTATTAATGCCTGGGTAAAATAGTATTAAAACAGTATGAAAGAAATCCAAGACGTTACAGCTTACAGGCATGCCGTCTTTGATGGTAATCTTGATGTTAGGGCTGTCCATTGCTTTTTCCTGCTCAGACAATTCTAAGCAGGTAGAGCTTTTAGATTCCCTTTCACATGTTCACTTTTCACCTTATCTTCTGCAGAACAAATCCTTTTGTTTACAGAGCTCAATAGGTCATGCTGAGTTTCACACACAGAAGGTAATAAGTTAGAGCAATGATTTCTTTCCCTTTCTCCCCCTTCCTCCACATATCTGAGTTTTCATTTAGAAGGCAGGTAGCTTTGCTGTGCTCTCTAGGTAACCCATAGTGTTTTGTGAATTGTGTGTCATGTAAGAGCTGATTCACACGTGCGGTTTGGATTGAAGCTCAGGTTTCACAGCTTATTGATACAGTATTTGTTCAGCGGTTCATGTCAGGTTTACATCAGGTTTAGGACAGGATTAGCTCAGGATTTTATCCTGTTCACACACATACGGTTTAGAAACGGTTTCCGTAGAAATCAATAGCCTGTAATCTGCACCTGAACCAGACCGCACTGCTCAGAAATCGTTCAGGACTCTTTTTCAAACCACACTGAATCTGCACTGCCAGTGCACAGGCACCATAGGAAGCAATGTTTTCTCACATGTCATGCGGATTGGATGAGGTTCAAACTGCACCCAATCCACATATACAGTGGGGATCGAAAGTTTGGGCACCCCAGCTAAAAATTTGTATTAATGTGCATAAAGAAGCCAAGGAAAGATGGAAAAAATCTCCAAAAGGCATCAAATTACAGATTAGACATTCTTATAATATGTCAACAAAAGTTAGATTTTATTTCCATCATTTACACTTTCAAAATAACAGAAAACAAAAAAATGGCGTCTGCAAAAGTTTGGGCACCCTGCAGAGTTAATATCTTGTACTGCCCCCTTTGGCAAGTATCACAGCTTGTAAACGCTTTTTGTAGCCAGCCAAGAGTCTTTCAATTCTTGTTTGAGGTATCTTTGCCCATTCTTCCTTACAAAAGTCTTCCAGTTCTTTGAGATTTCTGGGCTGTCTGTCACGCACTGCTCTTTTAAGGTCTATCCATAGATTTTCAATTATGTTGAGGTCAGGAGATTGTGAAGGCCATGGCAAAACCTTCAGTTTACGCCTCTTGATGTAATCCCCCGTGGATTTTGAGGTGTGTTTAGGATCAATATACATTTGTAGAAGCCATCCTCTCTTTAATTTCAGCTTTTTCACAGATGGCATCAAGTTACCATCCAAAATTTGCTGAAATTTTATTGAATCCATTTTTCCTTCTACTCGTGAGATGTTCCCTGTGCCACTGGCTGCAACACAACCCCAAAGCATGATTGATCCAACCCCATGCTTAACAGTTGGACAGAGGTTCTTTTCATTAAATTCTGTGCCCCTTCTTCTCCAAACGTACCTTTGCTTAATCCGGCCAAAAAGTTCAATTTTAACCTCATCGGTCCACAGAACTGGTTTCCAAAATGCATCAGGCTTGTCTATATGTTCATTTGCAAAGTTCAAACGATGATTTTTGTGGTGAGGACGTAGAAGAGGTTTTCTTCTGATGACTCTTCCATGAAGACCATATTTGTACAAGTATCTCTTTATAGTGGAATAGTGTACCACAGCTCCAGTGTCTGCCAGATCTTTCTGGAGGGATCGTGCAGTCAAACGTGGGTTTTGAATTGTTTTTCTCAAAATCCTGCGAGCTGTTCTGTCTGATATTTTTCTTGGTCTTCCAGATCTTGCTTTAACTTCCACTGTTCCTGATGACTGCCATTTCTTAATTACATTCCGAACAGAGGATATTGACATCTGAAAATGCTTTGCTATCTTCTTATAGCCTTCTCCAGCTTTGTGAGCGTCAACTATTTTCAGTTTCAGTTTTCTAGACAACTGCTTAGAAGAAGCCATGGTGCTGATTGTTGGGGCAAGGTCAGATGAGTCTGGGCATTTAAAACCTTTGAGATTGACATAACCTGGTCTTCCCAGACGATGATTGAGAACAATCCATGACACTGGCAGGTCTCAGCTTTGCAAAGGGGGCAGTGCATGCTATAAATTCTGCAGGGTGCCCAAACTTTTGCAGACGCCATTTTTTTGTTTTCTGTTATTTTGAAAGTGTAAATGATGGAAATAAAATCTAACTTTTGTTGACATATTATAAGAATGTCTAATCTGTAATTTGATGCCTTTTGGAGATTTTTCCATCTTTCCTTGGCTTCTTTATGCACATTAATACAAATTTTTAGCTGGGGTGCCCAAACTTTCGATCCCCACTGTATGTAAACCGGAACTGATAAATGTTTGTTCCTAAATGAGAGATGGAGAGTGTATGAAAAGGATCTTGGAGCATCAGTTTAAAAACGGATTAATAATAATAATAAAAAAAAAAAGTTCAATACATATGACCAAACTTTTTTCTTTCGTGCACCATAGTTAGGGGCATTGTTACAGCAGCTTTGTAACCAAGCAACTATTTTGTACCAGCTACACGAATTCTGCACACTTAGATGCAAAATATTCTTTATTAAAATATCCAACAGGAACAAGTTCTATTCTGACATGTTTTGTGCTAGGCACAGCACTTGAAAAAAATGCTGTGCCTAGCACGAAACATGTCAGAATAGTACCTTTTCCTGCTGTCTTCCAATAAAGGAAGAATGTGATTTTGTATCTCATTGTGTGGCATTCATGCTGCTGGTTGATTGCTTCAGTGAAGACATGCTGAGGCAGCACTGAGATGTGATTATGGAGCCTGATCTCACCTGGATCTGCACGTGAGATATTTGGTAAACATCTGTTTTGGTTAGTAGTTTTGGTACTAAATTGCTTCCAGATATCTATAATCCTTAAGGCCATTGAGTCAAGTGCTGTGAAATGCCATTGCTCATTCGCTCCATTTCAGTATTATATTGCAGCACAAAAGATTATTGTTTACTGCGGGGCAATTGACTATTCACATGACATTATTTAGTCAAGTCATTCAACTGTAAAAAATTAGAATAGAAAGCAAGCTACTTTTCCATTTTTACTTCCTCCAGCTCAACAGAGAGATCACCATTGCCAAGTTCAATAAAAGAAAATTAGAAATCGTAATATTATTTATCATATTAAACACATTAAGTCGCTTTTTGAAGTTTTGTTCTTGGATTTTTTTTGTCATTGTCACTTCAGCTATTGCAATTTTAACAAGTGGCAGAATGCCCCAATCTTCTTCTCTAGTCCCCTGCTGGAACTCCTGGTTCCTCCTCTTTGCTGAGTGCCCCGATAGCAAGCCACTTCTTTGGGGGATACTCGTGCAGGCTTGCTCCCGAGCACCACTGGCTGCAGCTATAGACTCAGCATGGCTCGGCTCCCGCTACCTCATCAATTGCTGCTTTGATGTGCCTATAGTGGCACATATGCAGACTTGCTCCTGAGCTGGACTGTGAGCATCTATAGACATAGTGCATCTTGTCCCCACTCAAGCTCCTCCTCACTGGATTTGATTGACAGCAGCAGGAGCCAGGGGAGTAGAATCTGCTACTGAAAACTTTAAGGTAAAAAAAAAACTTAACTTTAGAGCCACTTTAAATCATCATCACGACAGACTACAGTCTTCTCTTTGGCTTGGTTGATAGTCCGATTTGTTTGGGCATTGAAAGACTTGGGCATTGAAAGACTTGATTTTTCTTCTCCTTGCTGAAAGAGGAGCTGTTGGACATTGGTTGCAAAGAGATTATCCAGTGTTGTAAATTGTGTACATGCAGAAAGGTTTGCTTCTGATAAAAACACCTTGTAATGTATGTTGACACAAACTGCAATGATCTTGGATTATAGTGCTTTCAAAGTCAGAAATCCTGAAATGTACATTGCAGGATCAAGGGTGATGGTAATGGCCATTTCTACCTCTAAACTGAACAGCGTATGAACAATAAAGTGCACTCCAATGGAACTGCTTTCCAATACATTTATTGTGCAGGACTACATCAAATTATAGAGGCTATAAAGTTTTTATGCTTAAACGTGGCTTGATGATCAGAGTGTTCTTTTTATTCCTTCATATAATCTAAATGCTGGCCATACACTAGTAGTTTTTTATGGAACATTTTGTACGAATATTTATTTGAACATTCGTCTGAATTCAGTACATTCCATAACTTGCCAAATGTCCTTCAAAAGTACTTCAAAAAATGGATTGCATGAACTTTGCAGAACTGAAACTACATTCACTATTCAAAATTCAGCTGTTCTGGAGTGTTTTTTTTTTTTTTTTTTTTTAACCCCACTAGTGATTAAAAAATTAAACAAATGTATTAAAATGTATATTTTTTAACCAAGTTCTTCTAGTGAATTGCCAGTTTTATTGCAAGTAAAATGCTTTGTCTAAGATTTCTTTATTGTTGCTCTCATCTTTTCCTATATTGTATAATTTCTTAGTTCTACTTTAACTTTACCACTGTGCGAATCAACCTCTTCCTGGTCTCCCCCAGTAACTTTACAACCTTAGCACACAGATTGGTTTTCCCCAGTGAGATTCCACCTCCAACACACACACACACACAATGGCCTCTCCCCTTATATCCTTCCTCCAACACGCACAATGGCCTCTGCCCTTATATCCTTCCTCCAACATACACAATGACCTCTCCCCTTTATCCTTCCTCCAACACGCACAATGGCCTCTGCCCTTATATCCTTCCTCCAACATACACAATGACCTCTCCCCTTTATCCTTCCCCCACAACACACACAATGGCCTCTCCCCTTTATCCCCCCCCAACACACACAATGGCCTCTCCCCTTTATCCTCCCCCCCCCCCCCCCAGCACACACAATGGCCTTTGCCCTTTGAACCCTCCTCCAGCAAACACAATGGCCTTTGCCCTTTGAACCCTCCTCCAGCAAACACAATGGCCTTTGCCCTTTGAACCCTCCTCCAGCAAACACAATGGCCTTTGCCCTTTGAACCCTCCTCCAACACACACAGTGGCCTTTCCCCTTTAAACCCTCCTCCAGCGCACACACAATGGCCTTTGCCCTTTGAACCCTCCTCCAGCACATACCCATGAGCCTTTCCCCTTTGAACCCTCCTCCAGCACACACCCATGAGCCTTTCCCCTTTGAACCCTCCTACAGCACACACCCATGAGCCTTTCCCCTTTGAACCCTCCTCCAGCACACACCCATGAGCCTTTCCCCTTTGAACCCTCCTACAGCACACACCCATGAGCCTTTCCCATTTATCCCTCCTCCAGCACACACCCATGTGCCTTTCCCATTTATCCCTCCTCCAGCACACACCCATGAGCCTTTCCCATTTATCCCTCCTCCAGCACACACCCATGAGCCTTTCCCATTTATCCCTCCTCCAGCACACACTCCTGTTTTTCTTTTAGAGATTCTTCAGTCACTCACTCTCACCACACAAATTGCATATTGATCACTTGCCCTTCCCATTGACATTTGGGGCAATGGATAGTAAGCGCTGGAACCCTATGATTATGCTATTAGTATTACTATCCAGTAGTATTGCGGTGGTGTTTATACAAGGCTCACTGCCAAATTTCCTGTTTTAAACAGCCCGCAGCAACAAAACATCGCCCTTTCTCACACACAGTTTTTTTTTTTTTTTTTTTATTCCCTGATTTTGAATATTGATGTCACTTTTTTAACAGTTAGAATTCTCTTTACCACTTCTCTACCATGCCATTTATAAATATACCTTGGTGGATAAGTGGTCAAATCAAGCTCCTATCTGCAGCAGCAGATGTAAACCTGGTACCTTCTTTAAAGCGGTAGTGAACTGCAGTTTGAGAACAAAAAAAAAAAATCCCCTGGAAGATAATGTTTTATAATGTGCTAGTATGCATTGCATATTGCATTGAGGACTTACCATAAAACGAAGCCCTCCAGTGGCACGCTGTCCTCGCTGCAAAGGCTTCCATCTTCACCTGGTCTTCCTTCCGGGTTTCGCATGCTCCACGATGTCACTCTCGTGCATGCGCAAGGGAGTCTTGGGACACAACAGTGTTCTGAAGGAACGACACTGGAATGCCGTTCCTTCAGAGTGCATACGCCGGCTATTAAAAAAAGTGAATATCTCCTAAACCATGAACGTTTATGAGATTCATTGTACCTACAGGTAAGCTTTATTGTAAGCTTACCTGTAGGTAAAAGATACAAAAGTGGATTTGCTTTCTTTTTAACAGCCTATGAAGGGCTTTCCGATAAAAATGATCCGGGTGACTGTAGAGCCGCCTGTTCATTTTTATGGAGCTTTCAAAATGCGCCCTCTGTCAGCGGCAGATTCAGTGGTTCCCGAGCTCTCCCATTCCTTCGAGGAGCCTGTGAGCGTAGGAATCTGCTTGTACGGTGAGAACAGGAGAAGCTCTGGGAACACCCGTTGCCCTATCCCTCCTTCAACTAATGACAACTGAAGCGATTTTATTAGGCTACTTCCAGCATAGCCAAGGAAGCAGCCATTTAAGCATGATCTGTGCTTTCGAATAGCTGTATTGGAGGGCAGGGGAGACATTCGGCTCTAATAGAGCACCTGTGTCTCCATAACGAGGACCGATCAACTGCCCAAGGTTTCACATAGGGGGCTCAAATAAATGTAAAAAAAGATTTACCTAGTGTATGTAAATATCAGTTGTGCCACACGTGAGGTATCTTCACAAATGTAAGGATGAGAGCAATAATTCTATGGTCATAATTCATTGTTAACTCTAAAATGATAACCTGTAAAGCAGGGGTCTCCAAACTTTTCAAACAAAGGGCCAGTTTACTGTCCTTCAGACTTGAGGAGGGCCAGATTAGGGCCAGTGAGGATAGAAAATGTCCTGGCCCCAGCATCAGTAAGAATAAACTTGGCCTCAGGGTTGTTAAGTCAGTAGGAGGAGGAGTATTGCCCCACCATTGGTATTAGTGGGAAGATTTGTACACCATCATTGGTTTCATGGAAAGAAGTACTGCCCCATTATTGGAGAGGAATAATGTCCCAGGGGCCGGATAAAGAGTAGCAAAGGGCCACATCTGGCCCTCGGGCCGCAGTTTGGAGACCCCTGCTGTGAAGGCTTTGAAAGCATTGCCAGTGGAGAATTTTTGGGTACCGTAGTTTTTTTTTTTTTTTTTTTTTTTGTGATTTCATGGGCATGTGTAGTATTAAGGCTTGACATGTTTGGTATCTATTTACTGAACACAACCCCATCTTTTGTATTTTACCCAAAATCTGGTAAAAAATTTTTTTGCGCTACAATTAAGTTTTTTGTGTATTTGTTCCTGAAAATATTACTTTGATAAACAGCTGTGCAAATATACACGACAAAACAAGTTGCAACTACCACCCTTTTTACAGAGATTGGAGGTGTTTACAGTAATTTCTAGCAAACAATGCAGATTTTAATGTGTGCAAAAATTTACAAATTTGCCTCAGTAGGCTAGTGGTTAAATCTACAGATAACTTGGCATCAATGTCTTGGCTGTTGTGAAAGAAACCATTTTGGACAGCATTACCCAATATGCAGCCAACTAGTGATCAGTGTCTGGTCTACTGAGCTTCAGATCTCCTTTTTATTTATTTATTATTTTTTTAACCATTTGTGTCCCATTCCAGTTTTCAAGTGGCGCAGGTTCTTAACAGCTCTGGTAGGTTTATGTCTGGAACTGCTGGCTGTCGATGACAGACAGGGTCCAGCACCAAGCCCAGGAGCCGAACTGCTCCTGATCTTGCTATAGAGCATTTCCCCCAGAGTATATGGTAGCAGCAAAATGCTTCTGAAGGACATCATCTGTAACATCAACACTTCTTATGACTCCAGCTTCCATATTTAGACAGGGCAGTGATAATCCAGCTTCAGGCCAGGTAAGATTAAGGGCTCATGCACACTGCAGCTGCTAAACTGACATACAGGAGCTGTTGAGCATTTTTTTTCAGCAGCCCCTGAACTCTCCTTTGTTTTCCTAGGTGTCCATGTACACATAGCCGTATACAGGCAGTTGACTTTAGTCGTTTTTTTTTTCTTTACTCCCCAAAATTGCATTCAGGAGTAGATTTTAACGGCGTTTCAAATGCGTGTAAATGCGGCTAACTTACAAGCGTTTGCGTTTAGATGCGTTTTTTAACAGGTCCATATCCAGATGCTGTCCAGAGCCTTTTTCTTCATCAAAAATGCATGCAAAGCGTTTTCCATGTGTTCAAATGGACCTAGCACACCAGCGCAGTCAGTTCTAGGTTTCGGGTGAAGCAAAAAATGGTAGAACGGGCTGCATTATAATGGGATCCATAGTGAATACAACCAGAAAAGATGCGTAATCTCAACACATACTGCTCTCTCTGCTTCTGCTCTCTCTATTTTTTTCAAAATATCTGAAATAGTTAATTATTTACAATTTTTCAGTGCACTCTGGGCATTTGGGAAAGTCTCCTGAGGTTATCTTTTAAAAGCGCTTCTAAATGCAAACGCGCATAAATGCAGTATGCAAACGCGGCTAAACTGATGTTTTTTTAACTTACGTTTTCTAGCAGTCAGAAACGTTTTCCAAATGCCCTGTGTACATGAGCCCTAATAGAACTCACCTCTTCTCTCGCTCTCTCTCTCTTGCTCTCTCTCGCTCTCTCTTTTTTTTATCCTATCTATATGGGTTGTAAAAAACCTAAATTATTATTTGTGCCCTCATTGTTAATACATTAAAAAGAATGATCTATCTATACAACCTAAATAAAATACAACTGCAAGCCAAATATGTGCATATGGAATGTGCTGTGATATTTATACCATTAAGAGTTGACGTAAGGCAACACAAATTTCTCATTGGGGAAGGGGCTCATTTCATCCAATTTGAAGTGTGTGTGATACAATATATACATAGCGCACCACTGAGAAAATGCCAGTCCATGTTGTGAAGATAAACAGACATTTCATTGTAACTGTAAAGTGCCCTAGAGGCTGCACTGCATATTTTGGCAGGATGTCAGCATGCTATCAGTGTGATGCTTAAAGCAGCAATCTGCTCTGTTTCATGCTGATTTTATTCTGGCCCAGAGAAAGGGGGATGTGTGCAGGATCACTGTTCCAAAATGTAATCATCCTTTTACATTTTCTAAGGATTAGGAAAGCTATCATTTGCCAGTTTGTATTCTACAAATTTGCAGCTGAAGCCATATTGCTACTGGATATTTATAATGAGAAATATGGTGGAGGCTGAGTAAGCTTTACATTCTACAGCAGGAAAAAATGTAAAGGAAATTGTAGGCTTTTAGAAATATTTGGCTGCTTGAAATGTCAGCCATGAATGTGTTAGTATTGGTTTGTATAGTGGTACAGTGTTCTGTAGCTCTTTACACTGAACTTTAAAGTGTTACTAAACCCTGGAACCTGCATTCACTATATCCAGTCTTCCACAGTACACAGAACATGGACGTGCAATTATTTTTAGTAAATATAAACTGCTAAATACTTTCTCATCAGTAGATTAGTCTTGTGACTTCTATCAGTGTCCAGCAGAGCACTGGTTAAAGCTTGTAGGAGGAGTTTTCATTTTGCTGTAGGAGAATGCAGCAATGGTGTATTTAGGTTTCGTGCTGCCCTAGGCAACACAAAAATTGGCGCCCCCCCCATAGAAAGAGCCTGGCATTGACCAAGAACACCACTGCCCTCCACCCGAGCCTTCCACTACCACTGCCCCCCCATACACCAGCCCCCATGTCGAGAGAGAGATACTCACCTTCACAGCTCCGGACACCCTCAAGAACTAGAGTCGGGCTGTGCATGCACCGTCATGAAACCCACAGCATCGCTCGGAACCCACCAGGTCCCCATGCCACATGTGTCCCTTCTTTCATCCCTTCTTCCAGTGCTGCCCCCTCTGAAAAATGCCACAATGTCTTGTTTGCCTTGTTATAAATACACCCCTGGGATGCAGAACCCCTGACTACTGTCTGGATAGTGCCGATTGGTCCTGTGCTGATCACATGCATTCTCCCAAGAGAAAAAAAAAACCCTCTAGCAATACACACCAAACGGAGCATGTGCAGCTTGCCCCAAGGCTCTGTTCTAGCAACAGATGGATTGAGGACAATAGAGGAAGGGGAGGATCAGAGAAGACAGGATAAAACGTCCTTTTTACACAAGGCAGAGGATTAACCCCTTAGGTTCCATGGAGTATAACAAGCATGCTTTACTGCATATACAGACTGATTTTCCTGTTGTGGGTTTAGTAACACTTTAAGGAAGATTTTAAAGAAATCCCCTTACGCCTGTGACACCTCACTGTGGGCATACAGAGGTCATTGTACACAAGCGAATACTGCTTCTGTCAGGAGATCAGCCTGTACCTATTCAGATCCACCTTAAAAAGTTTAACCTTCAGGTATACTTTAACAATATGTAGATGTCTTTTATAGGTGTATCTAAAATGCAATAAAAAGACTGCAGCGCCCCTTTTAATTATATAAAATTACATAAAGATTTCAGACATTGAATAAGATATGTATCAAACAATGTAGATGTAAAGATTCGGGCTATATACATACTGGGCACCCTGTGTATTCAATACCGGTGTTTTTGCTGCAGGGGCATATGCCCGCAGCGCAGTATACCTGCATTCTGGGCATACATCTCTGAATGCATATGGCCATAAACGCAAGTACCACTTAGTACAGCAACCAGTTGCAGCATATTTCAGCTTCCCATTGGAAGAGAGTTGTGCCTCTTGGGTGCAGAAAAACTGAAATTTAACCTACAAGGGGCTAAATGCCCAGTGTGAATGTGACCTTATGATCATGGGTTCAGAACACAATTCTCCAGTGATCATAAAGTGGTTTTCACAAATAAAACTTGTCATCATTTGATTTCCTTTCCTGGTAATATGACTCACCATTCTGCTCAATTGTCTGCGCTGCAGGATGTCTTCCATCCAACAGTACGATCCAAGGCACTAAATATAAAATTATATGACGTGCAGCCGCAGCATTTAATGCCATGATTACTATTAGATGAGGAAAGGCAGCTGTGTGTTCTAAATCAATACATCTGTGGCTAGCGTGAATGCTAATAGGAGCAAACATATTATTATTCAGTTTCATAATCTATTATAGGAACATAAAAACTATGGATAAATATTATATCCATTTCCCAGTGGAACTATTATGTCCTGATAAATGTATATCGCATATTTGTTTCTTTACTCGATAATTACACACATTGGTGTTTTTAAGGTAACACCTTTGTTGAGTCAGCGGGGTTTTAGAGACTGAAAGGCACATACAGTACATCCAGAAAGTATTCACAGCGCTCAACTTTTGCCACGTTTTGTTATGTTACAGCCTTATTCCAAAATGGATTCAATTTATTTTTTTCCTGAACATTCTACAAACAATACCCCATAATGACGTGAAAGAAGTTCATTTTGAAATCTTTGCAATTTATTAAAAATAAAGAAAAATAAAAAAAAACACGTACACAAGTATTCACAGCTTTTGCTCAATACTTTGTTGAAGCACCTTTAGCACCAATTACAGTCTCAAGTTGTTTTGAGTATGATGCTAAAAGCTTGGCACACCTATTTTTGGGCAATTTCTTCATTCTTCTTTGCAGTACCTCTCAAGCTCCATCAGGTTGGATGGGGAGTGTCAGTGCACAGCCATTTTAAGATCTCTCCAGAGATGTTCAATCGGGTTCAAGTCTGGGCTCTGGCTGGGCCACTCCAGGACATTCACAGAGTTGGCCCGTAGCCACTCCTTTGTTATGTGGGCTTTGTGCTTAGGGTCGTTGTCCTGTGGAAAGATGAACTGTCGCCCCAGTCTAAGTTGCAGAGCGCTCTGGAACAGGTTTTCATCAAGGATGTCTCTGTACATTGCTGCATTCATCTTTCCTTTTGATCCTGACTAGTCTTCCAGTTCCTGCCACTGAAACACATCTCCACAGCATGATGCTGCCACCACCATGCTTCACTGTAGGGATGGTATTGGCCAGGTGGTGAGCGGTGCCTGGTTTCCTCCAGACATGATGCTTGGCATTCAGGCCAAAGAGTTCAATCTTTGTTTCATCAGACCAGAGACTTTTGTTTCTCATGGTCTGAGAGTCCCTTAGGTGCCCTTTTGGCAAACTCCAGGTGGACTGCCATTTGCTTTTTACTGAGGAGTGGCTTCCGTCTGGCCACTCTACCATACAGGCCTGATTGATGGAGTGCTGCAGAGATGGTTGTTCTTCTGGAAAGTTCTCCTCTCTCCACAGAAGAACGCTGGAGCTCTTTCAGAGTGACAATCGGGTGCTTGGTTACCTTCCTGGCTAAGGTCCTTCTCACTCAATCACTCATTTTGGGCGTGTGGCCCACTCTAGGAAGATTCCTGGTGATTCCAAACTTCTTCCATTTACAGATGGAGGCCACTGTGCTCAATGGGACCTTCAATGCTGCAGAAATGTTTCTGTACCCTTCTCCAGAGCTGTGCCTTGATACAATCCTGTCTACAGACAATTCCTTGGACTTCATGGCTTGGTATTCTATGAATATTCTAGGGGAGCAGTGGGGCGTATGAATGTCACAATCTCTTCTCATCCGTTCACAGAATGCCTTGCTTTCTGTTAAAAGAATACAGTGTTTATTGAATAGACAAGGCAGATAGCCAGTTACCCACTATGCTCACTGTACCGTTGCTGGAACTTTGGCACTTATAATATTGTAGAGGTTAAGTGAACACAAGAGTTTTAGCACAGCAGCAGCATCCACACATGGGACACCCAGCAAGAGTTATTTTATTTTTATATAGCAAAGGTCCAAAAAGTATTTTTTCCTAGAGTTCAGCTTTAAAATTGCTGCACAACAATCCTGTGTTTTTCCAACTGTCAGGTTTGTGCATCTTTATTCACACAAGCTTGCTGCCAGACTAGGGAAATATGGAAATGCGAATATGTGCATATGGACCAGAGAAAGGAAATCCTTGTTGGGGTGGAGTGATTAGACAGCATTCCCCATGGGGTTTGTATTACCAGGGAAATCTATCAGCAATCAAAAAAATATTAAAAATACGGTTATATATAGGCAAGAACAAATACTTTAGCCTGCCTTCATTAAAATAGAACTATAGGCAACCTTTTTTCCATTTTAGGTAGATTAAGGGTGGCGTACAACCGCTGCATGTTGGTTTTGTTTTTTTTTTTCTTTTTTGGGGGGTGGGGGTTTGCCATCTATGTCCCATTGGGGAGATTTTCTATCACTTTCTGTCCCATTGCCTAACAGGAAGTAGGAGGAAATCCCTGTTTTTTTCCACCAAGGTCACCAGAACTACTGTCACTATTTGAAGATTTCCTATTACTGTTATGGGGACAACCCAAATTTTGGGACTTTCTTTTACTTTCAATGATTTTGGTACACAGGACAAATAGAGGTGGTAAATCTTCCTAAAGAGGGCACGGAAAGAAATAAAAACTTGATGTGTTTTAATCCCTCTATCCAGAAAAAAAAGTTTTTCCTTTAGTTACACTTCAAGAATAACTAAGAATAAAAGTATTCACTCAGGTATATACAGGTGAAACTCGAAAAAATAGAATATCGTGCAAAAGTTCATTTATTTCAGTAATGCAACTTAAAAGGTGAAACTAATATATGAGAGAGACTCATTACATGCAAAGCAAGATAGTTCAAGCCGTGATTTGTCATAATTGTGATGATTATGGCTTACAGCTCATGAAAACCCCAAATCCACAATCTCAGAAAATTAGAATATTACATGTAATCAATAAAACAAGGATTGTACATAGAATAATATCGGACCTCTGAAAAGTATAAGCATGCATATGTACTCAGTACTTGGTTTGGGCCCCTTTTGCAGCAATTACTGCCTCAATGCAGCGTGGCATGGAAGCTATCAGCCTGTGGCACTGCTGAGGTGTTATGGAAGACCAGGATGCTTCAGTAGCGGCCTTCAGCTGTTCTGCATTGTTCGGTCTCATGTTTCTCATCTTTCTCTCAGCAGTGCCCCATAGATTCTCTATGGGGTTTAGGTCAGGCGAGTTTGCTGGCCAGTCAAGCACAGTAATCCTACGGTCATTGAACCAGGTTTTGGTGTTTTTGGCAGTGTGGGCAGGTGCCAAGTCCTGCTGGAAAATGAAGTCAGCATCCCCATAAAGCTCGTCTGCGGAAGGAAGCATGAAGTGCTCCAAAATCTTCTGGTAGACGGCTGCGTTGACCCTGGACTTAATGAAGCACAGTGGACCAACACCAGCAGATCACATGGCTCCCCAAATCAACACAGACTGTGGAAACTTCACACTGGACTTCAAGCATCTTGCAGTGTGTGCCTCTCCATTCTTCTTCCATACTCTGGGTCCTTTGTTTCCAAATGAGATGCAAAAGTTGTTCTCATCAGAAAAGAGGACTTTGGACCACTGAGCAACAGACCAGGTCTGTTTTTCTTTAGCCCATGTAAGACGCTTCTGACGTTGTTTGTTGTTGACAAGGCTTGACAAGAGGAATACTACATTTGAAGCCCATGTCCAGGATCCGTCTGTGTGGTGGCTCTTGATGCACTGACTCCAGCCTCAGTCCACTCCTTGTGAAAGTCCCCAACACTTTTGAGTGGCCTTTTCCTGACAATCCTCTCCAGGCTGCAGTCATCCCTGCTGCTTGTGCACCTTTTTCTTCCACACTTTTCCACATAACTTTCTATTAATGTGCTTTGATACAGCACTTTGGGAACATCCAACTTCTTTTGCAATTACCTTTTGAGGCTTTCCCTCCTTATGGAGGGTATCAGTGATGGTTTTCTGCACAACTGTCAGGTCAGCAGTCTTTCCCATGATTGTGATTCCTACTGAACCAGACTGAGAGACCATTTAAAGGCTCAGGAACCCTTTGCAGGTATTATGGCTTAATTAGCTGATTAGAGTGGGACACTTCGAGCCTAGAATATTGCACCTTTTCACAATATTCTAATTTTCTGAGAGTGTGGATTTTCACATGTGAAAATAATTTGTATGTAATAGAAAAGACATTCTACTACCCTGTCTGGTGTCCTGTGTCAGCCACCTTTGCTCCATTCCAGTTCTTCAGCTTTTATCTTACTCTTCAGCATTTGACACTTCTAGGAGTATTAGATGCCTGTGTTCCCCATCCGGTGCTGTGGTTCGATCTTCCAGCCCCTACGTCAGTACTGTACATGGCTGTAGTTCTTGAATGGAGTGAATGTAGGAGATTTTTCTATGCAACTGACATGGTCACTATAAAAGTGATCGACTCCACTCTCATGAACAGGATGACCAAAGGGCTGACACCTCTGGTCAAGCTTTGACAAAACGTATACTTCTTTCTGAGTAATAGAAACCTCATTACTTGTATTTTGATGAATGATGACATTCCAGTGACCTGAAATTTTCATAATGATGTTTTAATGCACTCCTATATCTAATAAAAAATAGAACACACCCTACTAGATCAATGAGACTACTATCCCAGGCCTTTGGAGACATAGGTGTTGTTTGACATAGGACAGCCAGCCGTGTCTCCAGTAAATTAGGTGGTTCTGACATCCCTGTAAAACAGCCATATTGTGCAGTGCTTTAGCTTCCATTAGGTTCTCCATTAACCATTTGAGCTCTGCATTCACCTGCCACAGAATTTTCTGTTGCATATTGAATATTCTATTCAAAGAGAATGGTAAGAAGGCCTGTCTACTGTCAATCTTTCACTGATCTAATTGAATAGAAAATGAGAGAGTGCTTTTGATCACAAGGGAAAAAAAACATCTCCGTATACATTTTTCATGTGCTGGTGTACTAGGAAGCCATCAGGGACACACGTTCTTCCCTACTATGAACCTACTTTTTTTTTTTTTTTTTACCATGAAAAGTACTTTTATATTTGTGCTCTTTATAAATATGCTAAACCACTGGCAGATAAAAAAAAAGGCATAGAATTGCCTGCACGTACCATAATTTTAGTGGGCGCCGGGAGGTAGGAAGCCCTGGATACCAGTCAAAGCCTGGTCCTTCCTTACTCCATCCAAAGCAATGGGGTGGATTTAGTAAAGGCAAATAGATTGTGCACTAGTGCAGTTGCACACATTTTCCCTAGAGCTTAATAAATGTGGTAAAGCTCTGCTGATTTCCATCATCCAATCATGTGCAAGCAAATATGCTATTTTTTTTTTATTATTATTTTATTTTATATTTTCCTTGTACTTGATTGGGTATTCTTTACAACGTGAAAGTGGTTCTAAAGGAAGAAGGTTTCTTTTGATGCATTAGGGTAAAAAACTTTCTGGGTGCTGCCCCCCGAATACTTACCTGAGCCCCATCTCGATCCAGTGATGTGCATGAGAGCAGTGGCTCTCCCTCATTGGCTCATACAGCAGCAGGAGCCACTGGCTTCTGCTGCTGTCAGTCACAGCCAGTGAGCCAATGAGAAGAGAGCACGGGACCAAGCTGCAATCAGCATGCAAATGGACAATGTCCATTTACAGGAGAGCCGCTCGGGACTGAGCCTGCTTAAGTGCCCCCATAGTAAGAGGCTTGCTATTGGAGGCACTTGGCGGGGGGAGTCAGGACTGCTGGCAGGGGACCCAAAGAAAAGGGGATTGGGGCTGCTCTGTGCTAAACCATTGCACAGAGCAGGTAAGTATAACATGTTTGTTATCTTTAATAATAAAAAAAATGCAAACTTTAGAATCACTTATAACTTTACCATTTTTACATTTACTAAGACAAATGAGTGCAATTGCACTTGCAAACTGCGTGGCTTATTTACCTTTAGTACAGTAAATACACCCCAATTAGTTTTTGGCTTAGCTGAATGACATTTAATTTGCAAAAGCATTGTGGTTCATGGACAATTGGCATACTTTTTTTTTTTTCTTTAGCAAAAAAACAGTTTCCAACTTCCTTTTTGGATCTTCCTACTAATGACTCCCTGTGGCCTCTTTGCAGTCACTTCATCCCTACATGTATGTGTTCCACATGCAGTAGCTGTATGCCATTGCTCAGGACAGGCTTTCTATTGGTGACAGTGACACAACATACGGGCAAAATGAGCATGTGTATAGTCTAGTGAAAGCACACTGATAGAGTGAGAATGCAGAAGAGCAATTGACAGGCAGAGAAAAGACACAAAAAGGCCTGAACAAGGATCTTCAAGGCAGGATTACATAGTTGTAGTTTAATAAAAACTGCAGATTAAAAAAAAAAAAAAAAAAAAAAAGATTGAAAATAATGTTTGAATTTACATTAACACACTGATGGTTTAAGTTCTTCTTCCACTTGGTCCATGTAATTGGGTGTTGGTTGCCCAAATATTCTGTGCTAAAAGATATCCCACTTTCTTGTCATTGAAGGTTGGGGGGGGGGGGTATGGTTATGAGACCCATTTACGTATAAATGCTGTTTTTAGCAGGGTTCTTCTTTAAAAAGCTTTTTATTTGCTTAAGTTATTTAACTGGCACGCCTGGGTAAATTTTTATTTCTGTAGAAGGAATCAGCCCATCTGGCTACGAATAAAAATGAGATAATGTGACATTTCATTGTGGTGAAATTGCATTTCTGTGTATTTTCACTATGCCCAGAACATGCTTGTCCACTGCAATTCACTGACAGACACATCTCAGACAAGTTGCTGAAAGTTGCCTGGTAACATGCATTTAAATGAGTATATTCAAGGATTAGATTGGAATCTAATGGTATTATTGGTGTTAACCATTTCCAAGCTGCAACTAGCAGGCAATTTAGATATTTTCAAATATGCCAGTGGAAAGGAATCCTTGAAAAACAAAATGTATTTTGTCTCTATTGATCAGTGTTTTCCTTGGACTTAAAGTGGTTGTAAACCCTAACATATAACTGGCTTCAGATGATACACAGAGATGAAACAAATCATCCTTCACAAGTTGTACCTGTGTATCTGCTGTATTCTCTCTTGAGAAGAGGAGATTAAGGGGGGATATGATCAACATGTATAAATACATCAGTGGTTCATATAGTGAACTCGGTGTAGAGTTATTCACCCTGAGGTCATCACAGAGGACAAGGGGGCACTCTTTACGTCTGGAGGAAAATAAATTCAATCTCCAAACACAGAAAGGTTTCTTCATAGTAAGAGCTGTGAAAATGTGGAATAGACTCCATCAAGAGTTGGTTCTGGCCAGCTCAGTGGATTGCTTTAAAAAAAGTCCTGGATTATTTCTTAGATACACAGAATATAACTGGATACTAACATCCATAGGTGAAGTTGATCCAGGGAATATCCGATTGCCTCTCGGGGGATCAGGAAGGAAGGTGCAAATTGGATCATGCTTTGCTGGGTTTTTTTTTGCCTTCCTCTGGATCAACTGTGGGTATAGGATTATAACTTTCTTTTTTTTTTTTCTATGGTTGAACTGGATGGAATTTTGTCTTTTTTCAGCCAGACTAACTATATAACATTCAGATTGCTGATTGTATCTCTTTTCTGAGAGTTAAGGAAAAAAGGGGACAGAGAGCTGAAATGACACACTGCAGAGATCATTGAGGAGGGGAGTTCTGATAGCTGATTGGAGAAAAGAGTCATACTTCCCTTCACACAGCTTACAGGAACAGAGCTGAAGCTGTCAATCTGCTGGAGCTCCTTCCCCGTCACCATTTTTCTCTTGGTGTCAGGAAAACTTGTCAGAAGTGATGTCAGGAAAACTTGTCAGAAGTGACTCATGCAGATGGCAGAGGAACAAGGTAGCAGACAGAAATGACACTTGGTGCTCTGGATTGAGACAAGTACACACAATAGAGGGATATGCTTTGTTCATATTTCATGTCTGATGTTTACACCCGCTTTAATGACAATTATAGTAAATTTACAATAGAGCTATAATATGTATTGCTGCCAATGGACCAGTATCAACCACTGGGCCCTAGCCTTTCCTTTGTCTGGTTTTATGGATTTAAAGTGTATCTATAACCCCCAATTTTTTTTCATAGTCTATCTGTAGAGTAGGGATGGTTTAGAATGGGTGTAGACAACAGGTCAATCGTAGTCTACCTGTCGTTCTTGGCCATGTTAAGGCATGGAAGGTCTCCCTAAGGATGAGAACCACTGCAATAGACCTTACTGGACTGTTGAGCAGCATGTTCCATAAATTGAAAGAGTTGACAGTGCTGACCTGGGAAGTTTTTATGCAGTTTTAGTGGAAAGGTGAATGAGTGTTGAAGGCTTACATGGTCAGTGCCATTTATCTCAGGAACATCATGGCAACTGAGAAAAGATTCCTAAACTGCTTCATTGATTGGTTGTCCTGACAGTGAAATTTTGAAGGACCCAAAGAAGTAGAAGATCTTCTGCCTTTGGGCCAGCTTCTTTGGTGCCCTTTGACCTTGCTCTTACCAACAGTTACTATATGTGATATCATGGACACTAGTGTGTGCTGTGACAGGAGCAACGCCGATGTGTCTGTTTATGATTTTTCAATAAAGTTGAAGAAAAATATTTAAAGTGACATTTGTTTTATCTTTATTCACCATGGTCGGTTGATATGTGTGTACTTTGTTAAAACACACTGCGCTGGAAACAAAAAAAAGCTACAGCTTGACCTTCTTTTTTTGTTTTTTCTATCACAGACCATTGCAGTGCAACAGTGTAAACTGAACTCATGGCACATTGCTTTATCTATGCATTGGGATTGCAGAGAGCGAGGTCACCCAGCACAGCCCAACACTTATGGTGTGACCGCTTATTAGACACAGATAAATGAAGTGCTTTAAATATTAAGTGTTGTGGTGGTAAAAGTTCAGTATCAAATTGTTCCACATAAAGTACACAAAACAATTGTCTACAATAGGGGTTAAGTAATAATTAATTAACAAAGATTAACATAAATGGTAACTGCCAAAGTGAAAAAAAAAATTAGTCCTTTGTGAAAAAGTGCTAAACATCCAATGTGTGAACGTCTAATCTTCATCAAACAATCCAGTGTCACCCGTCACTAGGCGTGATATATAAAATAAGGGCTTAACATTTATGTCTGACTCTCCTTATGCGCTTGATTCATCACAACCTCAGTTGCATCTCCCCATATCGATCCCAAGGATGTTAATTATCCATTAAGTGGTTTGTGTAACCGTGCAATCAAAATCATGCAAAAAATAGCAAGTGTACGATTCTCATAGTATAAATACCGTAAAACACCATTTATTTATCATAAAACCTCACTTACAAACCTAAAAACATATGTGCATATCAGTATAATCAGCCAGACCGGCAAATATCAACACTTCGGTACTTCCTGTGCATGATGACGTCATGGGATAAATGCTTATGGCATCCTTAGGAATGCTGTTGTCTGTCCTAGAATGCACTTTAGCTCACGTTGTGAATATGCATGCCGTTTCATTTGTTTAACACACATCATGGCATGCACTTCTGTGCATCTACACCTGTTTTTGCTGTGGTTTCATGCCTGGGAAAAAACTAAGTTATGTTTTTTCCCAGCCATTGGCTCCTGCTGCTGTATGAGCCAAGGAGGGAGAGCCACTGCTCTCCTGCACATCACTGGATCGAGATGGGGCTCACATATGGGTCTTATATGTGTGCTCTCCCAGCACATATGTCGGTGTCTCCTGGAAAGGTCCCGATCTCCCCTTGCGATCAGGACCTTTTCCGATCGCATGACAGCGAATATCACAGTGGTCACATTACCCTAAAACCCCGCTTCCCGGTGTCTGAAAACCTGTAAAGGGCTGTGAGGCGACAGCGTGAAGAGGTTAAACTATAAAACGTAGAAGCTGATTGGTTACTATACAGAGCTGCACCAGATTCTCTGTGCGCCTGTTTTAGTAAACCTCCCCTATTGGCTTTTACCAGAGTTTAGGAGCAACAGAGTTTAAAGACCATAAAATACTCCTCCCCTGAACGTGATTCTTCTGCGTTCAGGTGAGGAGTGTTTTGACAGAAAAACTGTGAACGCGCCAAAAACGCATGTAAATGCATGTAAACACAGCTAAGCTTGGACATTTTTTTCATTTCAGTGGCCTGTATACATTTTTATTCTGGCCTATGAAATGAGTAAACACTCTAACGCTTGATGTAGGTAAAAGCGGTAGTCTCGTTTTACCAGCATCAAGCGTATTTTTTTCTGCCAGGAGACAGGTGTCCAGGGCAGTTGATTTTAGCATCCAGTGTGCATGTACCTTTAGGCCCCTTTCACATGGGTGTTCCGTATGTCCGTTTTTTCATCTTTCCGTTTACGGATGAAAAATGGACACCCATGTATTTCTATGGACTTGCGGATGTAAACAGATTAACATGTTTTCGCATCAGTTAATGTCTGCATCCGTTAACATCCGTTTTTTTGACCAGAAAAAAACCCTATTTTTGTTCTGGAAAAAAAAAACACCGGAACTGACAAAAAACGGATGTCAACGGATGTAAACGGACCAAAAACTGATGTAAACTAATCTAAGCAGATGAAAATTGGATGTAAACGTATGAAAAACTGCTGCAAATTCATCCGTTTTTTTTTCTTTGAAAAAAACATGACTGTACTAAAGGAAAAAAAAAACGGTATGCCCGTGTGAAAGGACCCTTTAGATGTGAATGCAGCCTCCCCAAGATGACTATCTTTGTCAGACACACGATGGACTTTGCAAAGCTAAACTGCATGTCATATGTTTGATGGCCTTCAATGACAGAGCTGAATAGCAGCTGTCTTGTAAGTGCCAGTGCACAACAGAGATCACGTGTTTTGCTGGCTCCCCAGGGGAACACGGACAGCTTTATGTACTTGCATGCGGTAGGCCACAGAAATAAGTTGCATGAGGCAATGTATAAACCTGTACTGTACTGTATGTATTTATTGAGCACCAAATATACAGTAAACATTTCATCTGTGTCCATGAAATACACAGTGGAAAGATGCCACACTAGATGACTGCAAGATTTACTTTTTTTAAATCCACTATACTGGTCATCTTGTATCCATAAAATGGCCTTTTTCCACACATATTGAATATTGCAGACCTTTATAACCATTGGTATATTCAGGGCTCGACAAGTCCCTGGTGCCAGGTCGCCATGCTGAATAGAAATTGTGTCCTGGTGCCTGGGCTTTTACCAGCCCATTCACTGTTGGTCTGAATAATGTGTCCAACTGAAACTCTGACACATTATTCAGACAGCAATATGGGGTCTGGCGGGAGGGTGAGGAGAGCGGAGGAGAAGGAGGTGGAGGTGGTGGTGGCACTTGACCTGTGAAGTCAGCGGCGAACTGGGCAGAGGGGCAGGACAGCGTTCAAGTGCGGCATGAGAGGACTAGCCTCCCTGAGCTCCAGCTGCCAATCTTTCTAATTCTCCTTACTGTCAGCATTGGCTCCTCCTTCCACCCATTGCTGCCTGTATCCCTGTAGAGCCCGCCAGCAGAGCAGAGAGGAAAGAGCAGGACCGAATCTCCAACATGGCACTGCCCCAGAGAACCCCACAAGGTGCTGAGAAAAAGGACTACAGTGTCTTTTACAGTAGTAAACGGCAAGCCTACAAAGCAGCCAGCCAAGGAGCCAACGAGGGAGGGACATGTTGTTTTATGCACACAAGCTGCCCTCTGCGTCCACTCTGCTCTCAGACATTGCTGGGGAGGGTGCACCGGACAGGCAGGAGGACATGGGAAGTGGGGGATTGCATTATTGTCCTACACCTGTCTCCTGCATTCTGCACCCTGAACCTCACAAATTACTTGCAAATTAATTTTCTTGCCTTGCCTTGGGAGCTGACAACCCATGCTATGCTAAAGAAAAACCTGGCTCCTAACTTTTTTTTTTTTTTTTTAGCTGGCTCCTAGATTCAAAGCAAACTAGTCAAGCCCTGGGTATATTTATTATTGTTTTCTGCAGTGCATTATTGTGTGCATGCTCTAAAATCTAGAAACCTGAAATGGACACCAATAAGCGTATTCCCACTCCATAAAGATGAAGACAAAAAGTATAGAAATATGTAAATGTATTTTTGACTGTCCTCATTTGCTGTTTTGCTGCTCTTGGCTGATGTCCGTAAATACATCTCTGACTATCATTTAGTGGCTTGGGAACGACTCCTTAGTATATCACCTTCTTGGGGTTTTATTATTTTTTTCCTTTTTATTTAATTCTGTAATTTAGGTTTAAAGTAATTCTAAAGGTCGTACTTTAAAAAAAAAAAAAAAGCCCCGTTCCTCTTTTTGGGTTTTCTATACCTCCTGGCTCCTCCCCCCGTCGAGTGCCCCCAGTAGAAAAACAAGACAAATGTCCCAGGTCTTCCGTCCCAGAAAAGTGTCAGGTCCTCAGTACATCTAATGTCAACATAGGCCTTGCTGCCCTCTAAGGCTCAGGGGAAACCCAGGAGAATCACTGTAAAACAAGGGAAAAAAGGGTGCACCAGCCTAATGCATTACCTGAGAAATAACTTTCAATAAATCCAAAGTAAATATATACTCACAAACAACTGTGGAAACAAAAATGTATCAAGATCCTGCTGCTGTGTGAGCCAGTGAGCAGAGGGAGAACTGGGAGAATTGCAGCTCTCATGCACATTGCTGGATTAAGATGGGGCTCAGGTAAATATAGTGGAGGGGGGGCTGAGGGGCAAACTGCACCCAGTGGTTCTGCCTTTTAGAACCACTTTAAGTGGGATGTTTAGTTTTGTATAGACTGGGAAAGGGATCAGCCTTCTACGAGGGCAAACAGAAAGTTCAGCACTTGGTAAAGTCCTGGGTGTGAACAAAACAGGAAATGACAGGCAATGGGGACATTGAGTTTTTATTTGTCTCTAGGCCCCAGTTGGGAACAACTGTGACCTAGAGACAAATAAAAACCTGATGAAGAATCTATTGAATGTGTGGTATCCTTGACTAGAGCGTTACATTTCTTATAACTCTTGTTGCATTATGTCATTGACTACGTTTTGAATTTCAAAGCAACTCATCATTTAGCGTCTTAAAGTCCTGGGCATTGTGGCTTTTCTCAAGTTAGTTTTTTCACATTTGATCTCAAAATTCATCACGATAAGTAATGAATAGAATTTAATTCCTGCAAACCGTCTGAATCTTTAGAGCAGTTGGTCATTAGTGCAGTCTTGCATGACTAGTCTCTAACAGAGTTAGACAATACCCCAAGGCGCTGTAATATAGAAATCAGGATTCTGGGGACTGGTTGCTGTACCTTTCATTTGTTCAGCTTCAGCTCTTCACCTACTTGTTACGAATATGTATCATTTTGATGTATTTTAGCAGTTGTGCTTATGAGACCTGTCATATCAATTACCTTTTATATTAATAACAAAGGAATTATCCACCTCCCATGGGCCCCCCATAGCAGCTAGCTTTTTAGATGAAGCTATAACAAATTCTAGACTCGTAGTATAATATCTGTTTTAAACTTTCTTTAATAAAATGCCTTTTTTTTTTCTAATATTCTCTCCGTGGAGCTGTTTTTTGTAGGGCCTACATTAATTACAGGCTAAGCCCACCTAAACCAAACTTTGTATATTATCCAACATTTTTCTATAACTTTAGAAGACATTGGTGATGAGATTTGTCAAGCAAAGAAATTGAAGAGGCTGTTATACGAATATTACATAATTCAACTTTTGGTTATTGTACTTCATGGAGTCTATATAGGAGGTTAATGACACTCATGGTCAGTGTTCTAATCTCTGCAGTGTGGACGGGACTATTTTAAGGACAAATTCACTTAATTGCCAGTGTAGCTGGTGAAATACTTTTTTTTTACACTCCATAGATCTTTACTGTGCTACTCCGCCCAGTGTCACACAGTCTTTGCAAGCACTATGTCCTGGCTGGGTCCTCTTCCTAGTGCGTACAGATGCTGTGGACCATTCATGTCAGTGGAAGGGGTGCATTAATGGTGGCCTACAGAAAGCCATCGGAGAACGGGACCATCTATATTAAAAGAAATATGCCCAAAGTTTTTTTTGGCTATACTTCGCTTGTGGGTGACCCAGAATCAGCCGACAGTGGGCAAAAGTCTACAGGTGAAACTCAAAAAATTAGAATATCGTGCAAAAGTTCATTTATTTCAGTAATGCAACTTAAAAGGTGAAACTAATATATGAGATAGACTCATGACATGCAAAGCAAGATAGTTCAAGCCGTGATTTGTCATAATTGTGATGATTATGGCTTACAGCTCATGAAAACCCCAAATCCACAATCTCAGAAAATTTTGAATATTACATGTAATCAATAAAACAAGGATTGTACATAGAACAATATCGGACCTCTGAAAAGTATAAGCATGCATATGTACTCAGTACTTGGTTTGGGCCCCTTTTGCAGCAATTACTGCCTCAATATGGCATGTAAGCTATCAGCCTGTGGCACTGCTGAGGTGTTATGGAAGACCAGGATGCTTCAATAGCGGCGAAAGTTATAGTGTATACGAACTGTGGTAAATATACTGGAATTTATGCAGCTGTAGATGCTATACTTGTAATGGTGGTGATCAGCGACTTGTAGTTATGACTTTGATAGTGTGACAGGCAATCTAGCACTAACAGACACTGACTGGGAGGGACACAAACTGAATAACACTGAGGTTGCTAGTGACACTAATACAGTGATCAGTGATATAATACTGTGCACTATACGAATTACACTGGCTGGGAGGGGGTTAACATCACAGGGCAATTAAGCGGTTAACTTTGTGCCTAAAAAGTGTAATGCATGCTGCTTTCACTCTGGCAGTTTTTTTTTTCTCCCTGCATTTCGAGAAGAAGAAACAGCCAGATCACTGTTCTGTGTACACAGAGTTTTGTGTGTTTGTAAATACAGAACCCTGTGCTGTGATTGGACACAGCCGATTAGCAGGTTTCAGCCGAAATCATTGGACAAACATCCATCCAGTTCAACCATAGAAAAAAAAAAAGTTATAATCCTATACCCACAGTTGATCCAGAGGAAGGCAAAAAAACCCCAGCAAAGCATGATCCAATTTGTTCCTGCTGGGAAAAAAAATTCCTTCCTGATCCCCTGAGAGGCAATCAGATATTCCCTGGATCAACTTTCCCTATAAATGTTCGTATCCAGTTATATTCTGTGTATCCAAGAAAGAATCCAGGCCTTTTTTGAAGCAATCCACTGAGCTGGCCAGAACCAACTCTTGAGGGAGTCTATTCTACATTCTCACAGCTCTCACTGTGAAGAAACCTTTCCATGTTTGGAGATTAAATTTCTTTTCCTCCAGATGTAAAGAGTGCCCCCTTGTCCTCTGTGATGACCTCAGGGTGAATAACTTTACACCGAGTTCACTACATGAACCACTGATGTATTTATACATGTTGATCATATCCCCCTTAATCTCCTCTTCTCAAGAGAGAATAAATTCAGTTCCTCTAATCTGTCCTCATAGCTGAGCTCCTCCATGCCTCTTATCAGTTTGGTTGCCCTTCTCTGTACTTTCTCCAGTTCCCCAATGTTCTTTTTGTGAATTGGTGCCCAAAACTGAACTACATATTCCAGATGAGGTCTTACTAATGATTTGTACAGGGGTAATATGATATCTCTCTCTCTGGAGTCTATACCTCTTTTAATACAAGAGGATTTTGCTTGTTTTAGAAACCGCAGCTTGGCATTGCATGCCATTATTAAGCTTGTGATCTACCAGAACCCCCAGATCCTTCTCCACCATTGATTCCCCCAGTTGTCCTCCCCCCTAGTATGTATGATGCATGCATATTCTTAGCCCCCAAGTACATAACCTTACATTTATCAATATTAATCCTCATTTGCCACATAGTTGCCCAATTAAACAGTGCATTGAGGTCGGCTTGTAAATTGAAGACATCCTGTAAGGACGTTATTCCACTGCACAGCTTGGTGTCATCTGCAAAGACTGAAATGGGATTTTTAATCTCAGACTCTATATATCGTTTATAAATATATTAAAAAGTAAGGGTCCCAACACTGAACCCTAAAATAAACCAGTGCCTGAACCCAACCAAATGATTAATTAGTGCTTCTGTTCATAGATGAAAAACATCAATACCGTATTTGCCGGCGTATAAGACGACTTTTTGACCCTTGAAAATCTTCTCAAAAGTCGGGGGTCGTCTTATACGCCGGTACACATGTTTAGGGGGGCTGCGGCATTAAGTACAGGGGTTTGCAGGGGCTGATGTCTCTTACCTGGATCCAGTCCCACGACGATCCGGTCCAGGAAGCGCGGCGTCTCCTTCAGTTCGGCCACTGGATGTTCGTGCGGCTGCTCGGCTCCGCCTCCTCACCGGTGATTGGCCGCCAGAACTGTAGCTCAGGAAAGGCACACAGGCGGCCAATCACCGGTGAGGGGGCGGAGCCGAGCGGCCCCGCGAAAATTGAGTGCCGGAGCAGCAGGTAAGTGTTCTGTGTAGAGGTGCTGCTGCAACCACATATGCTGGCTGCAGCAGCACCATACGAGAACAGGGTCAGCAAGTCTCAGTGGGAGGAATAGTGCCCCATCATTGGTGTCACTGATACCAATGATGGGGCACTATTCCTCCCACTGACACCAACGATGGGGCACTATTCCTCCCCCCCACTGACACCAATGATGGGGCACTATTCCACCCCCCACTGACACCAATGATGGGGCACTATTCCACCCCCCACTGACACCAATGATGGGGCACCATTCCTCCCACTGACACCAATGATGGGGCACCATTCCTCCCACTGACACCAATGATGGGGCACCATTCCTCCCACTGACACCAATGATGGGGCACTATTCCTCCCACTGACACCAATGATGGGGCACTGTTCCTCCCACTGACACCAATGATGGAGCACTATTCCTCCCACTGACACCAATGATGGGGCACCATTCCTGCCACTGATACCAATGATGGGGCACCTATTCCCCCCACTGATACCAATGATGGGACACTATTCCTCCCACTGATACCAATGATGGGGCACTATTCCTGCCACTGATACCAATGATGGGGCACTATTCCTCCCACTGACACCAATGATGGGGCACTGTTCCTCCCACTGACACCAATGATGGAGCACTATTCCTCCACTGATACTAATGATAGGGCACTATTCCTCCCACTAATACCAATGATGGGGCACTATTCCTGCCACTAATGCCAATGATGGGGCACTATTCCTGCCACTAATACCAATGATGGGGCACTATTCCTCCCACTGACATCAATGATGGGGCACTATTCCTCCCACTGGTGTGCATTGGAAGAGGGGTAGTCTTATACGGCGAGTATAGCCCAAACACTACATTTTAGCAGGAAAAGTAGGGGGGTCGTCTTATACGCCGGCAAATACGGTACATAAAAACCAATATAACCACAGTGCAAAAATTAATATAAATATCAATAATAAAAAATTGTTCCGTCAGTGAAGAAATGAATAAAAATTAGTAAAATAAATTTCATCAGTGAAATAAATGTAAATATATGAAAAATATATTAAAAAATGAGTTTTATAAATTTTTTCACTGATTGAACAATTTTTTTATTATTATTATAACCATTTTTTATTATTGATATTCTTTATTATTTATATAAGTCATTTGCTGTTTATTTATTAGAGATTCTCCTAACTTCCAATATTAATGATCGCATAGGAAATGAAGGGAATCTCCCCAACTCTATTTTTCCTATATGGTGTGTAATCTGGGTAGTTCTCTGGAAGTCATTTGAATCCCTGAACCATGACTCTGTAACTGCACCAAGGTCCAAGTTATCCCCAGGCATAGAACTGTCAGCTTACAAGGCTTGGTTTACCAGAAGCATTCAAGCACGTAACAAGCCTGCTATCCACTGTTGGATTGGTATGAGAGGGTGTGTGACTACACTTTCTTCAGATTTAGAAATAAGGCTCATTATTGGTTTTATGTTATTGTGTAGTTATGTTTTGAATCGGGTGATCATGCAGTTGTTGAATTGTGACTCTATATTTAACTCATTTACAGTTATAAGTATTTCCCTTCTGTATTTTTTTTTTATTTCGCAAACCTTCAAACCACTGTCCTTATTTCCTTCTCAGCATGTCCTCAGGTCACAGCCAAACAAAGAAAATGTAGAGTGTTGGACTGGAAACTGCTGACTTATATGTCAGGAAAATGATTAATTTGTGCTCCAAAAACTCCATAAAAGCAGATTAACTTAAAGTGGAACTGC
Organism: Staurois parvus; assembly: GCF_062004578.1. NCBI lineage: Eukaryota > Metazoa > Chordata > Amphibia > Anura > Ranidae > Staurois > Staurois parvus. The sequence goes on along the minus strand of NW_028318466.1, from coordinate 3,145,395 downwards.
ACTACATTTGAGCATCACAAACCAAATATTCTATTTAATTCATTTTTAATATTCAAAGCAAACTCACCCATCCATCCATGTCTCCATGCTTTATTTTGCTGAAAAATCATTTAGAAAAACATCCCCTAGCATTTCTGGCCATGGCCATCTTGGGTAAGGGCAGATGATTCATGTAGCATTTACTTCCTGTATTCCATCTGCCCGTAGCTCAAGCATTGGTTGAGCTGAGAACCCTCCCTCCCCTGCTGAAAACTGCTGGGATGTATGACATAATTTGCGTAGGCACGGAAAGCAGAAAGTAACTGAATAAATGTAAAAAAATAAAAAGTAAAACAAATAAATATGATATCCTTTACTATCCATTGGCTAGTGCTAGCAGCATAGGGATTACAAATAGTCCAGGTTGATTGTAAGAGTGAAGTTCCACTTTATGCAGAATAATAGTGACTTGCTAATGATCAGGATAGGGTTATTTGTGTTAGAATCACTGGTGCTACTGAAAAGATTTTTCAATCTGTCAAAAGTATACATGAATTTTGTTTTGTATATGTGTTCAAGTATGGCAAACCAGAGATCCTGAATGCCATATGTTTTCTGGGCCAAGGATTTAGAAACTATAGCAGTGATCAGCGACTTGTAGTGTGACTTTGATAGTGTGGTAGGCAATCTGGCACTAACAGACACTGACTGGGAGGGACACTAACTGAATAACACTGACGTTGCTAGTGACACTAATACAGTGATTCGTGATAATACTGTGCACTATACTCATTACACTGGCTGGGAGGGGGTTAACATGACAGGGCAATTAACCAGTTAACTTTGTGTGTCAAAAGTATAAATCAATATTTTTGTATATGTGTTTAAGTATGGCAAACCAGAGATCCTGAACGCCATATGTTTTCTGGGCCAAGGATTTAGAAACTTTTTAAGAGTTAAGATTAGCATGACAGCCCGAAAACTAGCATTTTCAAAATGAGAGATCTGCAGTGGCAGTCGTCTTGTTTTCTTGGTACAAGTTTCCTTTAAAACCGGTAAATATAACTTGAACATCACTGATGATTGTACTTGCTAATTAATAATATGATATTGTGGTTTTCAGAAGTCTGCAAACCCATCAAGATGGACAATGAAAAATAGATTCACAGATAGCCAATTTGGCCCAGGAGGTGTACTTCTTTTTCTTTTTTTTTTAGCCCTCTGAGGCATACACACTGATTAGCCATAATTCTATGACCACCCACCTAATATTGAGTAGGTCCCCCTTTTGCTGCCAAAACAGCCTTGACCCATCGAGGCATGGACTCCGTTAGACCTCTTAAGGTATGCTGTGGTATCTGGCTCCAAGCCGTCAGTAGCAAATCCTTTAAATCCTGTAAGTTGTGGGGCTCCATGGATCAGACTTGTTTTTCCAACACATCCTACCCATGCTTGATTGGATTGAGATCTGGAGAATTAGGAGGCCAAACACTTTGAACTTGCTGTTGTGCTTCTCAAATCATTCTTGAACCATTTTTGCAGTGTGGCAGGGTGCAATATCCTGATGAAAGAGGCCACTACAATCAGTGAATACCGCTTTTATAAAGGCGTATGCTTGGTCCACAAATAGGTTAAGGAAGGTAGGATGTGTCAAGTAACATCCACATGAATGGCAGGACCAAAAGTTTCCCAGCAGAACATTGCCAAAAGCATCACACTGCCTCCTCCGGCTTGTCTTCTTCCCATACTGCATCCTGATGCCAACTCTGAAAAGTGATTTATCAGACCAGGCCACCTTCCTCCATTGTCCAGTTCTGATGCTCACGTACCCAGTGTAGGCTTTGGACATGGATCAGCATGGACATGCTGGCCAGTCTGCGTCTACGCAGTCCCATACAAAACAAACAGCGATGCCCATTTCTTCTGCTTTCAAAACATCTTCAGGGACATGTTTACTTGCTGCCTAATTTATCTCTGACTTTCAGATGTCATTGTAATGAGTTAATCAATGTTATTCACTTAACCTGTCAGTTGTCATAAATTTACAGCTGAACAGTGCACTACTCCAACCTGATCATTCACAGCTGATTTTTAGAATATATGATACCCTCCTACAGGAAAACTCTCCAAATTTTCCTGAATATTGGAATAGGGATATCCTGAACATAACTGAGCAGTTATGGTATTAATGATCTAACTCCTACTTCAGCACAGTTATAACTGCACAGGAAAAACTAAGTTGGTTAAAGATTTCCATATAGATTATTTCACCTCTGCTAAATTGTTTAAAATGGGCAAAAGATACACACCTACCTGTTCAAAATGTCAAATGGCGGGCAGAGATGTTATTTGTATATAATGGGAGTATAATAAAATTAGCAAACACTTTTCTCCTGCGCTGGGAATGGACTCAGCAGAACCAATGTGAACGTTCTGGAATATGCACTGGTGCATTATCGTTTAAAAATATTTATTGAGAGAAAAAGGTAAGTATCATACTCACAATCGACATATAAAACACAGGCATATCACAATGAACAAGGTGTTCAAGGGATATCACAATGAACAAGGTGTTCAATCCAAATAGCATCTGAATCCATACGATGGAACCCTGGATGACCAACTGGCTGACGCGTTTCGAGGACTCAGCCTCTTCCTCAGAGCCAGTTGGTAATCCAGGGTTCCATTGTATGGACTCAGATGCTATTTGGATTAAACACCTTTTTCATTGTGATAGGCCTGTGTTTTATATGTCCATTGAGAGTAGGATATTTACCTTTTTTCTCTCAAATATTTTTAAATGATAATGCACTACTGCATATTCCAGAACGTTCACATTGGTTCTGCTGAGTCCATGTGACCGTTCTGGAATATGCAATAGTGCATTATCGTTTAAAAATATTTATTGAGAGAAAAAGGTAAGTGTCATACTCACAATGGACATATAAAACTGTCAGGGAGTGAGGAGCCAGACACACAAGTAGGTGCAATTAAAGGTAGGTTTATTTACACAGAAACAAGGCAAGAGTCTATGCAAGTCCTACAGCAACAGCGGATGACCTGGTAGGACAGAAGTTCTCCTGCCGAGGTTGTCTTCCAGGATAATCAAGTCGAGAACCAGCGGGAATCGTAGCCAAAGCCGGGGTCAGAAGCCAGGAAGAATGGTCACCAGAGCCGGGGTCAGAAGCCAGGAAGAATGGTCACCAGAGCCGGGGTCAGAAGCCAGGAAGAATGGTTGCCAGAACCGGGGTCAGAAGCCAGGAAGAATGGTTGCCAGAGCCGGGGTCAGAAGCCAGGAAGAATGGTTGCCAGAGCCGGGGTCAGAAGCCAGGAAGAATGGTTGCCAGAGCCGGGGTCAGAAGCCAGGAAGAATGGTTGCCAGAGCCGGGGTCAGAAGCCAGGAGGAGTCTTAGCCAAAGCCGAGTCGGTATCCAGGAGAGCAAAGAGTTAACTGAACAGGAGCCTGCTGCTGTGCAACAGACAGGACACGAATGCAATGGACAGCTGCAAACAGCAGACTTAAATGTGATAAGCCGCCACCTCCTGGGGGAGCCGCAGAGGGCTGAAAGCATAAAGGATCCCACAATGCTTTGCAGACCTAAGATGGATGCCAGCACATGGAGCAGCACAAGCCCTGAGGAAAGGTAGGACCTTGATAAAAACACAGGCATATCACAGTAAACAAGGTGTTCAATCCAAATACCATCTGAATCCATACGATGGAACCCTGGATGACCAACTGGCTGATGCGTTTCGAGGACTCGGCCTCTTCCTCAGAGCCAGTTGTTCAATCCAAATAGCATCTGTGTCCATACGATGGAACCCTGGATGAACACCTTGTTCATTGTGATATGCCTGTGTTTTATATGTCCATTGTGAGTATGATACTTACCTTTTTTCTCTACATAAATATTTTTTAACGATAATGCACTAGGCCGCTGCGCCCTCTTTTAATTTTTTCATTTGCATATAATAAAATTAGACCTGTCTGGTCACAAATTCTCTGATTCAACGCCTCAGAATTTTACCATCCCCAATATATGGTGTTTTTTGGTGAAATGGATCTTAGTGCTCCCAAAAAACTTTGTTTTTGTTTTTCTATGCAAGGAAAACTATAGTGTTGAATTGTACATCCACTCTAGACATCAATGCATGGAAGCGACTATTTTATAACGCACTGCCCCTCTATAGAATGGCTTATAAGTTTGGAGGATGTCCTACCAAGTTTGATAAAATCTAAGGAGAATTAGTCCCCTTCTGTGAACATCGTAGTCCTGTCTGATGCTCTCACCGATAATACAGCAACCCCAACATCCCCAGGCACAATCGCACCCTAACTGCCTTCCTAGGTTTGCATTTACAAATGACACACAATTGGTTGAAGTGAACATCATCACACATCTGTGTTCATTATTCTCATGGATCTGTGAAGGAAAGACTGCAAGTTCCACCTGCCACTGTGAGAGAGAGACTCTGTTTTCAGTGGACCACAAGTGCAACGACCTCACTGAATTTGTAGCCCATTGCTTACTTTCTCCAAATCCATAACCAAAGGTCTGTGACTCTGTATGGACATGGGACTGGAGGAAGGATCTGTAGAAGTCTTTGCATTGTGAGTGTCTTGGCTTTGGATAAATTGTATCCATGTGCCTTGACCTGCTTATTAAGTAAATAAACAAATTGATAATGTGTTCAATTTCTGTGAGTTTACTCAAAGACTATTGGGGGAAGCACAGAACTTGCAGTTTCTGGTGTTCTCAGCCTATCCACTCTTTACATTAGCTGAGTTCTGCCTGTCTTGATGGGATGATATATTTTGTTATGTCATGAAGGTCAGATCTGTAAGATTATGGAAGCATTAATGTAATCCTTTCTATATCCATTGCAAAGAGATCTACGTGAATGATGAACCATTGTAATATTGCTCATAATGTGTATTGTATGGCTTCAACAACAAGCCTGTGAATTTAAAGAGAATATGTACAGTTGTGCAGAAATACATGAACTCCATCCCGTACATCATTTGTGCTTATGTTATCGTCTACACCATGTTTCTTAGCAGGTTTATGTTTTAAACTGATTTGAGTATGAAGGCATTATGCTGGTCATACACAGTTCAAATTTTGGTTGATTCCTTCTCCTCTGGCTAAAATTTGAGCCATGGCTCGACACCACCTGGCTTGATAGATTTGGATCTAAACATCAAAGGAGTGGGGTGGAAAACTCTCAGTTGAACAGTGACTGAAGCCAATTAGATGCAGTAAATGTTTGGGTATTCTGACAACCATAGGAGCAGTGACTATTACAGTACCAGAACCAACAGGGAGATTCCTCCACCTATAGCGGGCATGGGGGAATCAATTGATTTCAGTGCATGGAGCTAAATGAGAGAAATCTTATCATGAATGGCTAGGCTTAGTGTGTGTATGCTATGGTAAACTCCCTTGTTGTCTGGACTAGACTGCCTCTGATATCCCCAGTCATTGATCACTGTCTAAAGACAATGGGAAGTCCACAAGGTTTTGTTTATGAATCATGATTACTTGGCTCTTTGTTCCTTTGTGTAATGACACAAAAAGAAGCATCATTCTCCAATGTGCCTCAAGGTCATATTTTTACTAGAACAGTAGTAAACTCCACTTTTTATCTTGTACCTACAGGCAGGGGCGTATTTACCACAAGGCAAACAAGGCATTTGCCTAGGGTGGCATTTTTCAGGGGGGCAGCGGCATTTTTAAGGGGCCAGCGCCACCCACCAGAAGAAGGGATGGAAGAAGAGACACCACATGGGGAACAGGTGGGATCTGAGAGAGGTTGCTTGATGGTGTATGCAGAGCCTGCCTCTTGTTCCCAGTGATGTTAGGAGCTGTGAAGGTGAGTGTCTTCTCTCTCGCCGGGGGGGGCCAGTGTATGTGGTAGTGGAAGGCTTTCTCGGGTGTGCGGGGGAGGGGGGGGGGTTTGAGTATTGTTGGTCAATGTCAGGCTCTTTTTGTGGGGGAGGGGGTTGTTCGTCTGTGTCAGGGTCTCCGTGGGAGGGAGCTTATTTTTGTGTTGCCTAGTGCAGCATGAAACCTAAATACACCACTGCCTCTATAGGGAAGCCTGTAGTAAGGCTTACCTGTAGGTACAGTGATTATCTCTTAAATGTGCACCGTTTAGAAGATATTTAGATAAGTAACAGCCAGTTACATCACCCGCTCATGCGCACTGCGCTCTCAATAGGTGGCATATGTGACGGCATGCATGAAAGTGACGTCATCATGGCTCTAATTATGTGAGTTGTTGTTGACTTGTTTATAAAGGTGCAGAGCTGTTATCCTTATACTGCCTTCACTACTTAGGAAAGAGGAAAGATGTCGCTGGACCCGTCTGTTTATTTTATTGGTATTGTTATCTTAAAGCAGAGTTCCACTCACCCTGTCAAAAAATAAAAGTCAGCAGCTACAAAAACTGTAGCTGCTGACTTTTAAAAAAACAGCCACTTACCTGTGGCTGTGTCCCCCGCAGCCCGTTTCACTAGCCGTCCTGTATTCCAGGAGGCCGGTATCTTCAGTGTGGGCATCCAGCTGTGCAGCTTGCGGTTTCACAGCCAGGTACCCACTGCGCATGCGCGAGTAGCGCTGCGCTTCATGAATGGTCTTGTAGTCTTCTGGGACCTGCCACGTGTCCCAAAAGACTACAGGGAGGGAGGGAGAACACGTTCCGTTTCCAATCACATAGGCGATCAGACCAGAAGTGGGAGCGGGTACCTGCTCCCCCTCCTGCCCCCCAAAGGTGCCAATCCTTAATGGGGAGCAGTCCTTAAAGCGGAACTTCCCCTTTTGGGTGGAGCTCCGCTTTAAGGTATTATTGTTGGTGTAAATGACTTGGTTCCTGGGCAGGCAGCTTCTGCACCCCAGAGGATCTCCACAGTCTCCTTGTATTGTGGTGTAAAAAGAGTTGAAATGCAAGCGCGACACCACTGCTAAGAGGTCCAGATACAACTTTATTCCATTAAAAGTCAGGGGTACAATTCAAAAAGTGACCAATGCATTTCGGGGGTCTAAATGCCCCCTTCATCTGGGCTTGACTGGCAACAAAGTGGACAAACCAGAAGTGAACTGGACCTACAATGGTATTTTTTCCAGTGTTAATTTAAAGCACAAGCCTATTCAGCAGCTTGCGTGGCTTGGTTATGTCATTGATTTAGAACAGCCTTTTTCAGCCTTGGTGCCTTCAGGTTTCTTCAGGGGTGCCTAGGTAAAATGCCAAAAAAATGTCCACAAATTGTATACAAGCTAGTGGATGGAGGAAGCTTTCCTTTTAGTTACCCAAAGCCACAGGTTTCCACTGTGCACCATTACAACCTAGCTGCCGGTGTCCCAACAACCAATGATGTCATCAGTAGATAAGGAGGATAACTGGCACATGCACAGCATCCTTGTTTGCCCCTCTATGTCAACATGGAGTCACATTCGCTGAATGATATCCTTGTTTGCCCCTCTATGTCAACATTGGAGTCACATTCGCTGAATGATATCCTTGTTTGCCCCTCTACATCAACATTGGAGTCACATTTGCTGAACGATATCCTTGTTTGCCCCTCTATGTCAACATGGATTCACATTCGCTGAATGATATCCTTGTTTGCCCCTCTATGTCAACAATGGAGTCACATTCGCTGAATGATATCCTTGTTTGCCCCTCTACATCATCATTGGAGTCGCATTCGATGAATGAAGGAGAGAAACCTTGGAATACCTGTCTGTACCAGTGTTTGTTTTGGAAGAAAAAAAAAATCACCTTTAACCACATGCCGCCCAGCCACTGTATAAATACGGCGGCTGGGGAAAAGCACGTTTTAAAACGTGTGTTTTGAAAACAGGTAGGGGGCGTGCGCGAGGCGCGCCGCCACCCTACCTGTCCCGCCGATCACAGCCGCGGATGTCAGTCGCCGGGTCACAGACGGTCGTTACCGGCTATGTCCCGGTGATCGGCGGCAATCACTGACAGAGAGCACAGCTGTGCTTTCTGTCAGTTCCCTGACCGCTCAAGGACACGCGGATCGAGACAGAAGAGTTTCTCTCTCCAGATCAGCGGTGTTCCCTTCAGTACACACCCCCGCCCCCTACTCCCCTCACACAGTTAACCCTTTCCCTGAATAATAAACTTAAACCCTTCCTCCCCAGTGCCATTAGTACAGTGTCAGTGTTTTTTTTTTTTTTTTTTTTTTTTTTTTTTGTATTGATCACTGTATTGGTGTCACTGGGGATGTCAGTGACCCCAAGTCAGTACCCCCCAATGTCAGAATGTCTGCCGCAGTCCCGCCATAAGTCGCTGATCGCCGCCATAAGTCGCTGATCGCCGCCATTATTAGTATAAAAAAAACCTAAAAATCCCAGTATCTTTCCCGCCATTTGTAAACGCTATAACTTTCACGTAAACCAATTAATTTACAGGTATTAGGTTTTTTTGTAGCAAAGAAATGTCGCAGAATGCATTTTGGCAGAAATTTATGATTAAATTTGATTTTTTTATTTTTTTTACTGGACATGTTTTATAGCAAAAAGTCCAAAATATTGTTTTTTCCTCAAAATTGTCAGCCTTTTTATTTTATAGCGCAAAATATAAAAACCGCACAGGCGATCAAATACTACCGAAAGAAAGCTCAATTTGTGGGGAAAAAAAGGATGTAAATTTCATTTATGTACCGTATTTCATGACCGCGCAATTGTCCGTTAAACTAGCGCAGCGCTGTATAGCAAAAAAAAGGCGTAAATTACATTATCTATACCATAGTTTGTAGACGCTATAACTTTCACACAAAGCAATCAATATACACTTATTGGGATTTTTTTTTTACCAAAAACATGTAGCAGAATACATTTTGGCCTAAATTTATAACTAACTTTGAGTTTACTATATATTTTTTATAGCTGAAAGTAAAAAATATCGTTTTTTTTTTAAATTTTTGGCCTTTTTTTGTTTATAGCGTGAAAAATAAAAAGCGCACAAATGATCAAATACCACCGAAAGAAAGCTCTATTTGTGTGAAAAAAAGGACGTAAATTTCGTTTGGGTGCAGCATTGCATGACCGCGCAATTATCAGTTGAATTAGTGCAGCGCCGAGTAGCAAAAAGAGGCCTGCTAATTAAGGGGGGTAAATCCTCTGGAGGTCAAGTGGTTAACTGTGGAGTGCTGAGTGTGTGGATGTCACTGTGTTTACGTCAAAGTTGTTTTTTTTTTTTTTTTTTTTTTTTCTTTTTACATTCTAGAATAGGGTGCCTCAAAATTGTGTGTGTCTTGAATGGAAAAAGTTGAGAAACACTGATTTAGAACATGAATGTGTCCTGGCAACTGATATATGAATGCTTGTTGCAGGTTGGTGACCAATTGAAAAGGACACCAAGAATATACATGACCTCTATAAAAAATTACAAGAGCGCAACTCTAGCTACCATATCAATGTCTTGGCTGTTTCTAAAGCATTCTAATATAGCCCTCTTAACATTGATAAAATTAGAGACAATATTTTTTTGTGTTTTTTTTTCTTTTTACCTCTATAATGTGATTTCGTGGAGAGGTGTAAGTGAGCATAAATAGGTAATGATGTTGCTTGTCTTGTCTTTCTGAAATATGCTATTGGATCCAGGAGTGCAGTAGTATCACCGCTTTTCTCCTGGTCGCTTTCAGACTATTCACAAGAGGCAGCTATGATCTGAGTCTTTTCCTCCCACACTCTAAAAGACATGCTGGTAGGTTTATTTGGATCCTGTCTAAATTGGCCCTAGTATGTGTATGTATGAATGTAAGTTAGGGACCTTAAATTGTACACCCCTTGAGGGTTAGGGACTGACGTGAATGTACAATATATATGTAAAGTGCTGCGTAAATTGATGGTGCTATATTATTATTATTTTTATTATTAATATCTGTAAAATAATTCTGACATGCTTCCACACAACAAATTGCCAGCAAACGTTAGTGCCTCTGTGTCGGCATGGGGTGGGGGCATTGAGGTCAGGGTATCCATACTGTAGACACTCCTGTCTCCACTGCTTATTCAACCCCCACAGCACAGCATCCATGGTTGCTAAGACACAATTGGATGTGCAACCGTCAGCATCATAGCGACCAATTATGCATTCCTGGCCCCGTTCAGCTGCTGGAGATTCCTGTCATTACCTAAATATGGCCAGTTACACCAGCGGGCATCTCTGACCCGTTTTCTTTACAATCGGCTGTAGGCCAGGGAACCTTCAGCTAGCAGCTGAATAGGGCCAAGATGAGTCATTTAGTAGGAAGCTGGCGATTGCTGGCATCCTAGTGACCACAAGCCCTGTGCGGGAAGCTGTCACATTCATGACAGATTCCCAGCACGGACATGCTCCACTCTGGGGGTTGGAGTCTCTCTGTATACCAACTCAGAGCTGGTCTTAACTACTGCCAGTTTCCTAATATTCAAACTGATAGTAGTTCTTTTTAAATCTATTGCAGCCATAGCAATAGATTCTTAAAGTGGTGCAAACAGGAAATACCTGAATCTGTAAAATGAGTTGGAACTTGGAACAAAAATGTTGCAATGCTATCCTGACAGCCAATTTTAGGGGCCATACTACCAAAAAAGAAGCCTTTACTGCATCAATGACACAAAAAGGCCTGGTTAGGCATGTCAAGGTGTTGTCAGGCATATTGTAGCCGGGCTTTTTTGTGGCATTGGTGCAGTAAAAGCTTCTGTCTTTACCACCTCGACCTTGTTCAAGTATCACCGTATTGTACTCCTTAAAAACAACCACACCATCTTTTTCCAGAGCAGCCTGTATTTCTTTTGAGGTTGCCTGTGGGTTTTTCTTTGAATCCCAAACAATTCTTCTGGCAGTTATGGCTGCAATCTTTCTTGGTCTACCTGACCTTGGCTTGGTATCAAGAGATCCCCGAACTTTCCACTTCTTAATAGGTGATTTAACAGTACTGATTGGCATATTCAAGGCTTTGGACATCTATTTATTTCCTTTTTCATCTTTATAAAGTTCCGTTCCCTTGTTATGCAGGACTTTTGACAGTTCTTTTCTGATCCCCATGGCTCAGTATCTAGCCTAGTCAGTGCTTCCACATAAGAGCTAACAAACTCATTGACTATTTATACACTGACACTAATTGCAATTTAAAAAGCCACATATGTGGGACATTAACCTCTAATTGGCATTTTAACCCGTGTGTGTCACCTTGTGTGTCTGTACCAAGGCCAAACATTCCAGGGTATGTAAACTTTTAATCATGGCCATTTGGGTGATTTCTGTTATCATTATTATTTAAAAAGGAGCCAAACAACTATTTGATAATAAATGGCTTCATATGATCATCATCCTTCAATTAAAGAGCATTTTTTGGCATGATCAGTCATATTTTCAATATAAATGCCAAAATATCACAATTTCTGCCAGGGTATGCAAACGTTTGAGCACAACTGTACATTGAATCAGTGGCTCCATTGAAAATATTGGGAGCATTTGCAAAACTTGCTCAGTAGAAGCATACAAACTGGGTATGGAGTTTTGCTTATCTTTTCCATCACAAAATATTAAAGTACACTTCATCCTTCTGGTTTTCATCCTTTTGCGGGTTTTATAGCCGACCCTGCTGACCTCTTACCTGCTACTTACGTCGTACTAGGTTATGGTAGTGAATACTCCCCACATCACTTTTTCCATCCATCCATCATCATTACATATAATCATGCTGTACAGTTCATTATTCCCATAATTCTGCTTCTTCTGGCTTAATGTTGCCTTTGTCTCGTCCTTGACTTGAAATTTTTCCGAAGTCTCTAATACTATACACATTCACAGTGTGACTTAGATTGTATGTGGCTGCCAATATTTTAACCGCGTTGTTCAATAAATGCAGCTCTCTATGCCCTACTGAGTTGCTTAATCCGAATAAAACAGTAGAACTATAGCTGTAAAGCTTTTCAGTCCCATTATGATTCGAATATTGCATAAAAGTTGGCATAGAACACCTACATCATTCTGAGAACTTTCAGTCCCTGTCTGGCTTTTTTTTTTTGGGCAGCCCTTTATACTGTATGGCTGCCAGACACATCCTCAGGGAGGCATAGGAATTCCCCGTTCATTCAGAGATGAAGAATTTAGGTTGGCATATTCTGGAGCTTGTTCAACCAGATTTCTAGCTTCCAAAATACCTCAATGACTGGAATCGGTGTTAATTTCTAAGTTAACATTTGCTTTTTTTAATTCTAATTACTTTGCAGTTTTGTTGCAGGTATATGTTCAGCATGCAGGGGCGGACTGACAACTCATGGGGCCCCCAGGCAATTGGGGATCATGGGGCCCCTGTGTCCTTGCCCAAACTCAAAAAAGCCTATGAAAAAGGTACCAGGGGCAACTTATGGGGCCCCCTACTGACCCGGGCCCTCAGGCAGTGCCTGAGTTTCCAAATGGTCAGTCCGCCCCTGGCAGCATGTAAGAATTTTTCATGTGATTGTTACATTGTTTTTTTGTTTTATATGCTTTAAACTTCTTTTTCTTTAATAACCATTTGTCTTTTTTTTTTTTTTCCATAGGATTTAAGTGCCCAGTCTGTTCAAAGTTCATTCCCACAGATGAAATGGACTTACATCTCGTGATGTGCTTAACAAAGCCAAGAATAACATACAATGGTAGGTGTTACCGTTTTTTAAATGTCATCTAGCTGATTGTGTCCAGGCACAGACATCCATCTACAACTGCAGCTAACAGCTTAGTGTACAGCTATGTGTGAACAGTGACAGCCGCTGTCTGCTATTCACATGCCCTGGTCATTTCAATCACAAGAATCCGCTGATTCTTGCCACTGGAATCCCGTGGCCACATGTAACTGGCCATGTGAATGTGGCCTAAATGTAAACAATCTTTTAATACACTGGGCCCAGAATATGTTTTGTAGCTGTTATTTAGCTGAAACATTTTCTGCTTGTGTTGTCATGAATCCAGAGTGACTGTCCTTGATGTGAAAAGGAAATTTTATCTTTGTCTTGGTAATTGTGTTTCCTTTATCTCTGCCTGCAAGCTTGTGTTTATTAACGGAAGGTTGAGGCAATAAAGCTAAATTTCATACAAAATCTATTTTTGCATATTTACACATTTAGGCCTCCTGCACACTGGACATTTTTACAGCTGCCCCTAGGGGCGTCTGCCTTTTGTCCGGCACTGACACATTTTGGAATAAAATAGTTGCAGTCTATTCTTTATCCATCAAGACAATAAAAGAATCCACAGTATAAAAATATGAATGTGTTTCTGCCCCTTCCAGGGCTTAGGAAGGGGCGGAAACACGTTCATCTTTTTATAATGTGGATTCTTTTATTGTCTTGATGGATAAGGAATAAAGTCAGCAACTATTTTATTCCAAAGTATGTTGGTGCTGGACTTTCATTTTCCCTATGGCTGTCTATGGCAAGTACAACATATGTCCTGGCATAAATCACATACCCTATCCTAGGAATATTGAGTAAGGGTTTGTAGCTTCACAATCTTTTTTTTCTTTTCAAGTTTTTTTTTTTCTCCTCCTCTAAACTCCCCTGCATGCTACCAATGTGTCCATGCACATACAGTTGCAAGAAAAAGTATGTGAACCCATTGGGATTACGTGGAGTTTTGCATGAATTGGGCATAAAATGTGCTCTGAACGTCATCTAAGTCACAACAATAGAAGAACACAGTCTGCTGAACATAATACTACACAAACATTAGATGTTGCCATGGTTTAATTGCACATAGCATGTAAACATTCACAGTGCAGGGAGGAAAAAGTATGTGAACCTTTGGACTTAATAACTGGTTGACCCTCCTTTGGCAGCAATAACCTCAACCAAGCGTTTCCTGTAGTTGCAGATCAGACCTGCACAACGATCTGGAGTAATTTTGGACCACTCCTCTTCACAAAACTGTTTCAATGTAGCAATATTCTTGGGATGTCTGGTGTGAATCGCTCTCTTAAGGTCATGCCACAGCATTTCAATCGGGTTGAGGTCAGGACTCTGACTGGGCCACTCCAGAAGGCGTATTCTGTGCTGTTGCAGCCATTGTTTTGTTGAATTACTTGTATGCTTTGGGTCATTGTCCTGTTGCATCACCCATCCTCTGCGGAGCTTCAGTTGGAGGACAGATGGTCGTACGTTTTCCTGCAAAATGTCTTGATAAACTCTGGAATTCATTTTCCCATCAATGACAACAATCCGTCCAGGCCCTGAGGCAGCAAAGCAGCCCCAAACCATGATGCTCCCTCTGCCATGTTTTACAGTGGGGATGAGGTTTTGATGTTGGTGTGCTGTGCCTTTTTTTCTCCACACATAGTGTTGTGTGTTCTTCCCAAACAACTCAATCTTGGTTTCATCTGTCCACAGTATATTTTGGCAGTAGTGCTGTGGAACATCCAGGTGCTCTTTTGCAAACTTCAAACGTGCTGCAATATTCTTTTTGGACAGCAATGGCTTCCTCCGTGGTGTCCTCCCATGTACTCCATTCTTGTTTAATGTTTTCCTTATTGTAGATGTGTCAACAAAGATGTTAGCATGTGCCAGAGATTTCTGTAGGTCTTTAGCTGACACTCTCTGGGATTCTTCTTTACCTCGTGCAGCATTCTGCTCTGTGCTCTTGCAGTCATTTTTACAGGACGACCACGCCTAGGGAGAGTAGCAACAGTGCTAAACTTTCTCCATTTGTAGACAGTCTGTCTTACCGTGGACACATGAACATCAAGGCTTTTGGAGATACTTTTGTAACCCTTTCCAGCTTCATGCAAGTCAACAATGCTTGATCGTAGGTCTTCTGAGAGCTCTTTTCTGCGAAGCATGGTTCACATCAGACAGTGCTTCTTGAAACCAGTAAACCCAAAACAGGTGTGTGTTTTTGAAGGGCAGGACAGCTGTCAGCAACACATCCAATATCATCACACTGATTGGAGTCAAGGTTGGCTCACTCCTGGCTCCAATTAGCTCTGGGAGAAGTCATTTAAGCTAGGGCCTCACATACTTTTTCCTCCCTGCACTGTGAATGATTACATGTTATGTGCAATTAAACCATGGCAACATCTAATGTTTGTGTAGTATTATGTTCAGCAGACTGTGTTCTTCTATTGTTGTGACTTGGATGACGTTCAGAGCACATTTTTTGGCCAATTCATGCAAAACTCCATGTAATCCCAAGGGGTTCACATACTTTTTCTTGCAACTGTAAACTTTGAGGCAGGAAAAACCCACTGCCAGTGTGTCCAGGAGCAGCAGAGTTTTGGCAGAAACGCTTTTAAACACATGGTAACGCTAGGCGCACTTAGCACTTAATTCATTTCATTAGCCAGAATAAATAATTTAACGCCTAAACGCTTGATGCAGCTAAACAGGTTATACACTTTACAAGCATCCAGAGTGTTTTTTTTTTTGTTTGTTTTTTTTTTTTGGCCCACAATGCTGCTGCCAGGAGGAACGGCTTCTAGGAGAGTTAATGTGCAGTATGCAATAGGCCTAAAAATAAATTACCACCATCAATGAATTGTGCCCCATCATTGGCTCCAGCATTCATTACATTTTGCTTTCATTCAGCCTGCTGTCCCCAGTCGACACACAAAGTCTGACTGTAGTAAACTGATCACAGTGGGTCATTTGCTATACTCCAATACCCATTTAGAAAAAGCCCTGCATTGTTTTCACAGAATGCAAGACATTTGGAGGACAGGAGATTGTGAGGTTTATCCACGCCTCTCCCAATCACAGAATGCCTTTGAAAAGAATGCAAGGATTTTTCTGAATGGAAAGACTGATATAGGGAGCAACCCACTGTAATCTGTGTTCTACAGTTGGAGTTTAAAATCTGAGCACCAGCAGGAGAGTGCAAGCTGAGTGAAAGCAAAAATTTGATGAATGCTTCAGCAACCAAGGATGGGACACAATTCATTAGTGATAATTTTTATTTTTACTCTGCAAATGTACAAAAATAGTGTTTGGTTAGAGTTCCACTTTGGGAACTGAAGCAAAACTACGGATGTTGACTATGGCAATGAATCTTTGCTCAGCTTTCATTTTCTAACCCACTTTGGAAAAAATTCAAGATGAATGTTGGTTGCTTTGGAAATCCTTTCCATTTTAAATTGCTCCAATCAATTCAGCCCACATATTGTTTTAGTTAGAGTCTGTCCACTGAAAAGTGATGTTTTGATTATAGGTAGAGCCCAGGGAACTGTGATAAACCCAGGTTTCTTATACTGTATGTGTTGGATAATACAATATTGAGATCTTCCTGATATAATCACTTATTTGTTGCGGTCTAGTTGGGTGTTTTGAATATTCCACCCACTTTTCAGTGCCTGAGAACCTTGTGTTGTGCTCTATATCAGGGGTGGACTGACCATTTTGAAACTCGGGCACTGCCCGAGGGCCCAGGGTCAGTAGGGGGCCCCATGAGATGCCCCTGGTACCTTTTTCATAGGCTTTTTTGAGTTTGGGCAAGGACACGGGCCCCATGATCCCCTATTGCCCGGGGGCCCCATGAGTTGTCAGTTCGCCCCTGCTCTACATAATCTAAAATGAGCTCAAAATCACACCAGAAGAGTGGGAATCCCTCATTGCTACAGCAAGTGTGCAGACCCAGAAAATAAATGCAAAGCTCTAATAGAGTTACTAAGAAATCTAAGAAATTCTCATGTTACGAAAGGTTAACTTATCCTTTAGGTGCCTGTTACATGTTACACCCATATTCAAGGTGTAACATGTTACTGTAGGACCAGCCCCCCGCACCCCCCTGATCCCTCATTGTGACAGCTAGTCGGGGATCTTCTCCCCCTGCTAGCTGTCACAGCTTTAAAAAAAATTTCTGTGAATGGGAAACTACAAGTCTCAACAGTCTTTGCAGATGTCAGTTTGTAGTTCTCTATGAACTACCACTGCGCTGTTGAGTGCCGTGGTAGTTCATGAATTCTTCCTGTCGGTGTGAAACAGCCTGCCCGTACGAAGTACAAGCAGACAGATTACACTGACAGTCTGCAGGAGACCTTCATGGCACCAGGAATCTGCTGATCAATGGTGCAATGCTTTCTAGACTCCAAAAACAAAAAATAGTACCTGCAAAAAAATGTGCATTTATTATTTTTTGTTAATAGGTGAACTTATTCTTTAAAAACTACAGCCTCCGAATATTAAAGTATGAAATATGTACAGTGGGGATCGAAAGTTTGGGCACCCCAGCTAAAAATTTGTATTAATGTGCATAAAGAAGCCAAGGAAAGATGGAAAAATCTCCAAAAGGCATCAAATTACAGATTAGACATTCTTATAATATGTCAACAAAAGTTAGATTTTATTTCCATCATTTACACTTTCAAAATAACAGAAAACAAAAAAATGGTGTCTGCAAAAGTTTGGGCACCCTGCAGAATTTATAGCATGCACTGCCCCCTTTGCAAAGCTGAGACCTGCCAGTATCATGGATTGTTCTCAATCATCGTCTGGGAAGACCAGGTTATGTCAGTCTCAAAGGTTTTAAATGCCCAGACTCATCTGACCTTGCCCCAACAATCGGCACCATGGGTTCTTCTAAGCAGTTGTCTAGAAAACTGAAACTGAAAATAGTTGATGCTCACAAAGCTGGAGAAGGCTATAAGAAGATAGCAAAGCGTTTTCAGATGTCAATAACCTCTGTTCGGAATGTAATTAGGAAATGGCAGTCATCAGGAACAGTGGAAGTTAAAGCAAGATCTGGAAGACCAAGAAAAATATCAGACAGAACAGCTCGCAGGATTGTGAGAAAAACAATTCAAAACCCACGTTTGACTGCACGATCCCTCCAGAAAGATCTGGCAGACACTGGAGTTGTGGTACACTATTCCACTATAAAGAGATACTTGTACAAATATGGTCTTCATGGAAGAGTCATCAGAAGAAAACCTCTTCTACGTCCTCACCACAAAAATCATCGTTTGAACTTTGCAAATGAACATATAGACAAGCCTGATGCATTTTGGAAACAAGTTCTGTGGACCGATGAGGTTAAAATTGAACTTTTTGGCCGGAATGAGCAAAGGTACGTTTGGAAAAGAAGGGGCACAGAATTTAATGAAAAGAACTCTGTCCAACTGTTAAGCATGGGGTTGGATCAATCATGCTTTGGGGTTGTGTTGCAGCCAGTGGCACAGGGAACATCTCACGAGTAGAAGGAAAAATGGATTCAATAAAATGTCAGCAAATTTTGGATGGTAACTTGATGCCATCTGTGAAAAAGCTGAAGTTAAAGAGAGGATGGCTTCTACAAATGGATAATGATCCTAAACACACCTCGAAATCCACGGGGGATTACATCAAGAGGCGTAAACTGAAGGTTTTGCCATGGCTTTCACAATCTCCTGACCTCAACATAATTGAAAATCTATGGATAGACCTTAAAAGAGCAGTGCGTGACAGACAGCCCAGAAATATCAAAGAACTGGAAGACTTTTGTAAGGAAGAATGGGCAAAGATACCTCAAACAAGAATTGAAAGACTCTTGGCTGGCTACAAAAAGCGTTTACAAGCTGTGATACTTGCCAAAGGGGGCAGTACAAGATATTAACTCTGCAGGGTGCCCAAACTTTTGCAGACGCCATTTTTTTGTTTTCTGTTATTTTGAAAGTGTAAATGATGGAAATAAAATCTAACTTTTGTTGACATATTATAAGAATGTCTAATCTGTAATTTGATGCCTTTTTGGAGATTTTTCCATCTTTCCTTGGCTTCTTTATGCACATTAATACAAATTTTTAGCTGGGGTGCCCAAACTTTCGATCCCCACTGTACTTGCATAATTTCCCTGCTTCTTGTTGCTGACTGCATTGGAACAATGCTCTGGAAATTGCTTACATTTTAAAAAATGTAGAGAAGTGACACTGATTAAATAAAAACTTTTGCAGTTATCATTCATAAAGTTTTATCTGCTATAATAATCTAAAATCCTAAATACATGGCAAAAACTACATGGGCAATATCAAGAGGTGTTGTTCTGAAAGTCATCAATTTCTTGTTTTCCTGAAAAAAAAAAATACAATATTAGTGAGCTTTTAGGCTGTATGAGTAGAGACAATGTTTACAACTTAGCTAGAGAATATTTGTATATTGTGGACACTTATACTGTGTTGATTTTGCAAAGTTTTGCTAAGGTGCATGTTCTCCCCCTTCACATGGGTAGTATGATCAGGTCTGCCTGCCAGTTTTTTCAGGCGGACCTGAACAGAAGCTCTATGTAAGTCTGTAGGCAGGCAGATGTAATAGGGTGCCCGTTTACATTTATCTATCTCCAAGTCCATCCCAGGTTTGGGAAAAAAAATCGGAAAAGGTCTGTATCCTTTGCTGTTTTTTTTTTGTTTTGTTTTTTTTTGGACCTAAACATGGCAGATCAGAGGTAGTGTGATAAGTAGTCTGGGCATCCATAAATCACCAACAGTTGTTCAGAAAGCCCTGGTTTGTAAATGCAGAAAAAACTGAATGGGCACAGAAGTTACAAATTGGACCAGACCATGCCCAAGGGAAAGGGGCCTAGCCTTACATTTACTTTTTTTTTGGTAGAAAAATAAAGCATGGGAGTATTTTATAGAGCTTAAGACTCATAACCGATCAGTTAGGGCTCGTTCACACCAGATGTATTGGGTTACGCTGAGCAACCTTGCCCAGCACAAACAAACCATTTTGTTCCCTACCATGGCAGTTCAAACCATCATCCTGCTATGGTGTGCTGAAAAAAAATGTCATTGAGTACATTTTTTAAACGTACAACATGGTGTGATGCAGTCCACTGCATCGCGCTGTGCTGCGGCCAAAAGATCTGAATGAAAAGTCACTTAAAGTTCTGACACTGCACTGTTTACAGCATGTCTGCCCCATTGCCTTTCCATTGCACACCAGCAGCCATGCGGTAGTGCGCACTGCTAGTGTGATCCAGCCCTTAGATCTGATTCAAATCACGTATTCATTGACATTTTATTATAGAATATCTAAATCCAAAAATCAAAAATGTAATATATTGATGCTTAGGCTGCATTTACTGAAGGCATCATCCAGGTATTGTTTCTTAGAGCAGGCGGTTGGATTTCTTGTAAAAGCAATCCTAGCCGCTAATTAGCCACTGGATTGCTTTAAAAAGCAGTGGGAGGGGATGCTTCCCTACCCCCCGCCTTCTGCGGCTCTTTGGGGCTTTCCCATCCTACTGTTAGACCCGAGCGGCCAGCTGGCTGTTGCACTGGCTGACCATAGAGGTTATCAGAGACTGAAACTATGGTCTATGGTATAGGAAACCGGAAGCGATGAGTGTTCGTCATTCCCAGTTTTGCCAGATGTAAACAGCACCGTTTTTAAATTGAGAAAGCATATGATCACACTGATCTTGATGTGATTAGATGCTGTGAAGGGAAGCGGAAAGATCTAGGGTCAAATAGACCTTAGATCCCTCAGTAAAGAGTACCTGTCACCGCCTACTGCTATCACAAGGGATATATAAAGTCCATGAGATAACAGTAGAAGTGATCCACACAAAAAAATTAAAAGCGATATTGTAAACACACCTCAGTCCCGCACGCGTGCAAACAGTGATCGTTCCACACATGTGAGGTATCGCCATGAACATCGGATCGAGGGCTGCTATTCTAGCACCAAATCTCCTGTGTACATATAGACAGGAGATTTGTATATCACTTTAGATATAAAGTGATAACCTGTAAAGGCTTAAATAGCGTCGCCTATGGATAATAAAATTTACTTCTTTGTTGGCGTGCACAATTTTAAAGTGAGACATGTTTGGTAAAATTTTAAAGATGATGTAGACACCAAACAATTGGGTATTATATTGTGTTTTTGTGCATTAAAATGAAAGTACATTTTTTCCAAAACAATTGCGTTTGAAGAACTGCTTATGCCGTGTGACATAAAAAATTAGCAACATCCACCATTTTATTCTTTAGGGCCTCTGCTTAAAATTTTTATATATATATATATATATATATATATATATATATATATATATATATATATATATATATATATATATACATACACACACACACACACAAACACATGCACACACCATATTGCCAAAAGTTTTGGGACGCCTGCCTTTACACACACATGAACATTAATGAGATCCCAGTATTAGTCCGTAGGGTTCAATGTTGAGTTGGCCCACACTTTGCAGCTATAACAGCTTCACCTCTTCTGGGAAGGTTGTCCACAAGGTTTAGTACTGTGTCTATGGGAATGTTTGACCATTCTTCCAGAAGTGCGTTTGTTAGGTCAGGCTGATGTTGGACGAGAAGGCCTGGCTTGCAGTCTCTGCTCTAATTTATCCCAAAGGTGTTTTATCAGGTTGAGATCAGGACTCTGTGCAGGCCAGTCAAGTTCCTCCACTCCAAACTCGCTCATCCCATGTCTTTTGTGGACCTTGCTTTGTGCACTGGTGCGCAGTCATGTTGGAACAGAAAGGGGCCATCCCCAAACTGTTACCACTAAGTTGGGAGCATGAAATTGTCCAAAATGTCTTGGTATGCTGACGTCTTAAGAGTTCCCTTCACTGGAACTAAGGGGCCAAGCCCAAGGAACAACCCCACACCATAATCCCCTTTATACCAAACTTTACACTTGGCACAATGCAGTCAGGCAAGTACCTTTCTCCTGGCAACTGCCAAACCCAGACAAAGTTTGGAGGTCTTTAGCTATTGACTCTGCAGACAGTTGGTGACTTCTGTGTACTGGGAGCTTTAGCATACGCTGACCCCGCTCTGTAATTTTACATGGCCTACCACTCCAGTGGCTGAGTTGCTGTTGTTCCCAGTTGCTTCCACTTTGTTATAATACCACTAACAGATGTCTGTGGAATATTTAGTAGCAAGGAAATTTCATGGATGGACTTATTGCACAGGTGACAACCTATCACGGTACTACGCTTAAATTCACTGAGCTCCTGAAAGCAACTCATTCTTTCACAAATGGATGTTGAAGCAGTCTGCATGCCTGGGTGTTTAATTTAATACCTGTGGCCATGGAGGTGACTGGAACACCTGAATCCAATGATTTGGAGGGGTGTCCCAATAATTCTTTTGCCAATATAGAGTGTGTATGTGTGTGTGTGTGTGTGTGTGTATATATATTTTAATATAATTTTGGGGGGTTCTAAGTATCTGTTTACATGTACAAATCAGTATATTTTGCTGGAAAGTTAGTGTCAGGAAAATATTGGTCTTCAAGTGGACATCTTATTTACCTTTGCTAACCAATGACATACCATAGATTCTGCGCAGGGCTTGTTCCCACCAGCAGCTGTGCTAAACTCACTGCCACTAGTGTGCGCTGTTGGGAACAGTGCCATTTACTTTTTTTTTTTCTTTGTTACAACTTTCTTGAAATGTGACAGGTGACAATACTTTTTCTCAGGGCACTCCGTTGCAACACAGTTGTGTGAACCACTGCCATGCACACAAGGCAAATGATGTGAACAGAGTGTATTTCAAGCTATTCTATACTATCTAGCTATACTTGACATCCTGCAGAATACCCTATTTTGTATGCTGTATAGTACTTTACATACCACACACTGGTGATTTGCTAATATATTTGCTGCTGAAAATTATCAGCCGAAAATTGGGTTTTGCCGATAGAAAAAGAAAGGTGCCAATAATGACAATTGACTTCAATGCAAAATAGCATCCCTTTGACTTCAGTGCAAAAAACGACCCCAATTGATGTCAATGCAAAAACACCCGCAATTGACTTCAATCCAAAAAATGCAAAACTTAAGTTATTTTAGTTTTATATAAATTTCATTTTATCTTCTGTCTAACTTTTGTTAGTTTCAATGAAAGTTGTTTTACCTTACTGGATTGCAAACAATAAATATCTTTCTACAAGTATAAGTGAAACATGACCTTGAATATGTGACAAACTACAGATAATTGTGAAGTGATTCTTTAAGAAGAAAAAATTCCCGTGCTATTTATCAATATCTCTAAAAACACACTGTGTGTATACAAACATCAAACCAATCAAATTATATATGTGTTAATTGAGAACATAAAGTCCATGCAAGTGAATCTGTGTGAATGTGATCTTCACTCCAGTGAAAAATGAACAGAAATCCTCAAATGGCAGCAATGCCTGCTCACCTCCACACATTGACCCACACAGGGCCACAGGGCTATAATAAACAGTAACAGATTGTATTTTTTAAATTCATATTAATTTAAATTCATGATATTAATTAAAAAGTCAAATATAATACAATTCTATATAAAAAAAAATATTTTTTAAATGTCCTTTTTGGTTTTGGTTTAAAACCATGTGCATCCTGAAGTTTCGGTCATGAAGTTTTCATACGGGACGCCACTACTCCACACTGTTGAATAATGTGCTATAGGGGCTGAAAAGGGTAGGTTTGAAAAGGCTTGTATGACAATGCAGCTTAATGAAGGTTTTATTGGCTTAACTTCAATTTAATAAGTAGATGTGATATGTGATCAGAAATTGTCATGGACATTTCTGCCATGTTTCACTAGTTACAGGTATGTTAATCTGGGTTTAGTCATGCTGAAACACTGCTAGCATAATGATGGGTAACCTTGTATGGGGGCCAGGTGAGATTTGGCTTTGGAACAACCTCTGCAGCAAATAAGCTGTCAGGCAAATAAGCAATTAAGCATTCAAGGACTGCTATCTGATAAGGAATTAGTCACCACAACAGGCTGTCATTGACCTGAATAAGGAATGTAATGTCATACATAAACAAGTACACATCTGTGGCATGCAGGTTTTTGTTTCAAAAATGATCATGAAGATTTGTTTGCCGCTTCCTTCCTTAACTTCAGCTCCGGAAGATTTTACCCCCTTCATGACCAAGCCATTTTTTGCTATACCGCACTGCGCTACCCAAACTAAATTTACATATCTTTTTCACACAAATAGAGCTTCCTTTATGGTGGTATTTGATCACCACTGAGTTTTTTATTTTTTTTGCGATAAAACAAAAACAGACCAAAAACTTTAAAAAAAAGCTAATATTTTTTCATTTCTGCTATAAAACATATCCAATAAAAAAAAATGTAATTTCTCTATAAATTTTGGCCAAATAGTATTCCGCTACATGTCTTTGTTAAAAAAAAACAAAAAAAAAAACTATACGACATGTATAGCTCTACTTCCTTACTATATTTACTGCTATCTGTATGTTGGAAAACTGAAAAAAATTAAATAAAAAATAAATCATGAAAAAAAAAAAAAATCCCAACAAGTGTATAGTGATTGTTTTGCATGAAACTATGGGTTATATGCTGGATTTTTTTTTTTTTTTTTACGAATGGCGGTGATGAGCAATTTATAATGGGGCTGTAGAAGTGCGGCGGGCAGTCTGCCACGGACATCACCAGTGACACTAATAGTGATCAGTGATATTACTATACACTGTCACTGGTGATGTCAGTGGCAGATTGCCCACCACACTTCTGCAGCCTCATTATAAATTGCTCATCACCGCCATTCGTAAAAAAAAAAAATCCAGCATATAACCCATAGTTTCATGCAAAACAATAAATATACACTGGCTGGGAAGGAGTTAACAACATCTAGGGCGACTAGGGGTTAAATGTGTGCCTAACTATGTGTAATGTGTGTAAAGTGAGCTGCTTTTACTATCAGTTTCTCATCCTTGCTTTGCAGGGGTGAGAAACTGACAAATTGCTCTCTGTGTACAGAGGTCTGTGTTGAATGTCAACACAGCGCTCTGGGCTGTGATTGTACACAGCCGATCAGCAGATTCCAGCTGTTAATCACTGGTTGGGACTTGCTGACAGGCTCCCGCTGTGTACAATCACAACGGGTGCCGGCAGGGGTGCGCGTGCGCTCCTGAAACCTGGAACTAGGCAGTGACGCATCCGTACGTTGCGTTGCCTACATTGGCTGCCATGTGCAGTAAAGTGCGGGCATGCGTTTGTAAAGTGGTTAAAGTTCTCACAACCCCCACCAAGACAAAAAACCTAAAACCTTCCTAATAAATTTTATAATTTGTTTCCTTTTTTTTAAAATAAACCTTCTGTTTTGATAAAGTTACTTGTTGATCCTTGCAGTGACTAATACTTCTTTAGTCTTGGTAGCAACAATCTGGTGGTAACACTGCAGAGGCTCCATGAGCCCACAAAGTGCATATGCTTCTTTACAGGTAAGCCTTGTGTACTCATGGTTTACTGTTGGGAGTAATCTTCTTATCTTCCCTTGTTGGCATTGCCTCCAGTAGGTGGCTGGGTTAAGCCGCTCCAGTTTTTTTTTTTTTTTTTTTTAAGGATAGCCTCTTGTTTGAAAGACATCTTAAAGTAAACCAATCGAGATGAGAACAGACTTTGCAGTTGACAACCCCTGTTAAACAGAGGAAACAAAAGGAGACAGGTAAAAAGCTATTTTTACAAATCTGATGTATTTGCCTGGTTGTATCAAAGAATATGTCAACCCAAAATGTCATAATCCTGATATGTGCCTGCTGTATCATATGCTTGTATGAAAAAGTATCCTGTACTCTTTGCATTGTTTACTTTGTGTGAAATCCCTGGTGCTTCTTGCCGGCCCCTCTGCTTTCCTATTAAAAACTGACCACACTAAACAGGAGAGCACATTGTGGTCCGTTTGCTTGCTGTGCTGAGAACTGTACACTGGACAGCGCAATGCATTGTACACTGGACACCACAATGCACTGAACTCTCTTAACACACTGGACACCGCAATGCATTGTGCACTGAACTCTCTTAACACACTGGACACCGCAATGCACTGTACCTGGTGTTTGGTGTACTCTCCTCTTCTCCTGTTACTCTTCTGGCTTCAGCAGGTGAAATCAGGGACTTCCAGGCTGCCTCTTACTGGGTCCTCGCGGCTGAGGAACCAGTGAAAAGCCTAGCTATTTGCTGTTCTGTTTTGTTTTGTTTTTTTGGCTTTGGCGGGCCATATCAGGCCCGCAGGCTGTAGTTTGAGGATCCCTGGCTTAGCACAACAACAGTGCATAGAGAGCTTCATGGAATGGGTTTCCATGGCCCAGCAGCTGCATCCAAGCCTTACATCACCACGTGCAATGTAAAGCATCGGATGCAGTGGTGTAAAGCCCGCCGCCACTGGACTCTAGAGCAGTGGAGACATGTTCTCTGGAGTGACCAATTACACTTCTCTGTCTGGCAATCCAATGGACGTGTCTGGGTTTGGCAGTTGCCAGGAGAATGGCACTTGCCTGAATGCATTGTGCCAAGTGTAACGTTTGGTGGAGGGGGGATTATGGTGTCAGGTTGTTTTTCAGGGGTTGGGTTTGGCCCCTTTGTTCCAGTGAAGGGAGCTCTTAAGGCGTCACCATACCAAGACATTTTGGACAATTTCATACTCCCAAGACTGGTATGCCATTAAAGGTCATGTGCGTGTAAATGCAGGCGTCCAAATACTTTTGACAATATCGTATACATTAGAGGATGGCTGTAGTTGTAGGTATGTATAAACATGTCAGTGTTTTTGTTTATGCGATGAACCAGCACTGGCATCTGCTTATCTGTGAAAAACAATAGATGGCATTGCAACAGGACACATCACTATTTCCTTTAAGATTTGTCAGCCATCAGGTGCTCATTGACATCATCTGCTGAAAGCCTGAATCATATGACTGTCATCTCATGTCTATAAGAACCTTTACTGGAATGTCACAGAGGAGGGTTCTACCAGGGGAAGAAAGTTATGTTGATAGTCTGGTTTGGTACTTCTGCTAATCTTACCAATGCTTTGCAGTTGTGAGAAACTTCTCATTAAAAAAAACCCCCACTGAAACAAGATGTTTGTCGGGCATTTGGGCCTATTTTGCTCAGATTGGTGATGTTCCTCATGTTTATTGTTGTTATTCAGTATTTACTGTCTATTGTGCCAACAGTGTGCACAGTGCTTTATAAAATAGACCGTACAGTTACATTACAAACCAATATGGAAAATAACACATGCTCCCAGGGGCGGACTGACAGCTCATGAGGCCCCCAGGCAATGAGGGATCATGGGGCCTATGTGTCCTTGCCCAAACTCAAAAAAGCCTATGAAAAAGGTACCAGGGGCATCTCATGGGGCCCCCTACTGAACCCGGGCCCTCGGGTAGTGCCCGAGTTTCCAAATGGTCAGTCCGCCCCTGCATGCTCCTAGATCACATGTTATAGGGATCATAGTAGTTGTCAATGTAATGTTTACAAGTACCACATATTCCTTCCCTCTAAACAGGAACGCTCTCCTGCTCTTACCATGCATGTTTATGGAATGCTCATTTAGCAATAAAGTCCTTGTAAACCAGTGTTTCTCAACCTTCTTTCAGTCAAGATGATGGATAATCTCAAGGCACCCTATAAAATTATGGATTATCTCATGGCACCCTATAAAATTATGGATTATCTCATGGCACCCTATAAAATTATGGATTATCTCAAGGGACCCTATAAAATTATGGATTATCTCAAGGCACCCTATAACATTATGGATAATCTCAAGGCACCCTATAACATTATGGATAATCTCAAGGCACCCCAAACTAAAATGTAAAAAACTTTTCTACACACATCCAGTACACCCAATGTTAGAGGTGATTTATTCTTCCAAAGAAAATACACCTTTGCACACTGGTACTGACTAGTATTCCAGTGTGTCTCATTTTCTCTCCCTCTGGTGCTGACTAGTATTCCAGTGTGTCTCATTTTCTCTCCCTCACTCTCCTAATGTGACCCCAGTGCTGATAAATAGGGGCAGGGGAGCGCCAGACAAGGAT
Organism: Staurois parvus; assembly: GCF_062004578.1. Taxonomy (NCBI): domain Eukaryota; kingdom Metazoa; phylum Chordata; class Amphibia; order Anura; family Ranidae; genus Staurois; species Staurois parvus. The sequence goes on along the minus strand of NW_028318466.1, from coordinate 3,117,618 downwards.
GATGTGCATGTAACCGACGTTCTCCTTATCAACTGATGATGTAATTTGTTGTTAGGATGCTGGCAGCTGGAGACAATACAGTTTAATACAAGAGGGTTAGGAGGGCCCTGCTCCTTGGAGCTTACAATCTAGGAGGGAGGGGCTAGTGGTTCAAAAGGTAGTAACTGTGGGGGATGGACTGGTAGGAAGAGTATAAGATTCCATTATTAGCTGAGGGCAGGATAGGCTTCCCTGAAGAGAGGTTTTCAGAGATCGCCTAAAAGTGAGCAGAGTAGGCGATAGTCTGATAAATTGGGGTAGAGAGTTCCAGAGGATGGGGGAAGCTCTGGATAAGTCCTGGAGATGAGCATGGGAGGAGGAGACGAGGAAGCTAGAGAGCAGGAGGTCATGCGAGGAGCGGAGAGTACGGTTTGGGTGATATTTGGAGACAAGATCGGTGATGTAATTTGGGGCAGAGTTATAAATGGCTTTATATGCTATTGTTAATGTTTTGAATTTTATCCGTTTGGCAATGGGAAGCCATTGGAGGGATTGGCAGAGTGGGGTGGCAGATACAGAATGGTTAATAAGGTGGATGAGTCTGGCAGCAGCATTCATGATAGACTGAAGAGGGGATAGCCTGCGATGAGGTAGGCCAATGAGGAGGGGGTTACAATAGTCAAGGCGAGAGATGACCAGGGAGTGAATAAGTTGCTTAGTAGTTTCCGAGGTTAAGAACGGGCGTATCTTGGAGATGTTGCGGAGGTGAAGTCTACAAAATTTGGACAGCGATTGGATTTGGGGCTGAAAGGACATATGGGAGTCTAGGATTACACCTAGTACCCTGGCATGAGGGGAGGGACTGATGGTTGTGTTATTGATCTTGATGGAGAAGTCAGGGGAGGGAGCACGGGCTGGAGGAAATACTAAGAGCTCAGTTTTTGAAAGATTGAGTTTGAGGAAGTGGAGTGACATCCATGCCGATATATCACTTAGTAAGTTAGTAATGCGAGCGGAGACTGAATGGATGAGGTGAGGCGTAGAAAGATAGATTTGTGTGTCATCTGCATAGAGATGGTACTTAAAGCCATGGGAGTTTATCAAGTGACCAAGGGAGGTGGTGTAGATAGAGAAGAGAAGGGGTCCAAGGACGGAACCTTGAGGGACCCCTACAGAAAGAGGGAGTGAAGAGGAGGAGCCAGAGTTATAGGTAACGCTGAAGGAGCGCTGCACTAGGAGGAGAACCAAGAGAGAGCAGAGTCTCGGAGGCCAAGAGAGTGGAGTTTTTTGTGGAGGAGGGGATGTTCAACCGTATCAAAAGCCGCAGAGAGGTCAAGTAGTAAGAGTATGGAGTAGTGGCCATTGGTTTTAGCAGTTAGTAGATTATTAGTGAGTTTTAGTAGGGCAGTTTCAGTGGAGTGTAGTGAGCAAAAGCCAGACTGTAAAGGTTCAAGAAGGTTGTTGTCCGTGAGGTGGGAGCTCAGGCGATTGTAGACTAATCGTTCTAGGAGTTTAGAGGTAAATGGCAGCAGGGAGATGGGTCTTAAGTTGTTCAGGTTTGTGGGGTCCAGGGAGGGCTTTTTAAGTATGGTAGTGATGTGTGCAGAGGGGTGGGGAAGGCACCGTTAGAGAGGGAGAGATTGAAGATGTGAGTGAGGGAGCATGGGACGGAAGAAGAGGGTGACCGTAGTTGTGAGGGGACAGGATCCAGGGGGAAGGTAGTGAGACGGGCTTCTGAGAAGACCTTAGTGACCTCTTCAGGAGTAGCAAGGTCAAACCAACCCCACCTCCTTTCCAACCACTGGGTCTGGGTGAGCGGGTCCAGAGGACGCCTCCGTAGGAAAATGCTGGGGGAGAAGAATCTGCTGCTTGGAGCCAGGTTTCTGTAATTGCTAGTAGGTTAAGGGAGCGGGAGACAAAAAGGTCATGGACAGAAGTGAGCTTATTACAGACAGAGCGGGCATTCCAGAGTGCACATGAAAAAGGGAGGGTGGTTTTTGGGAGCATGGAAACTGATATTAAATTGAGGGGATTGCGGCTATTCCTGGAGGAAAGAGGGTGCCTGGTGTTGGGGTGAGATACTGGAGGACCAGGGTTTGGGGAGATATCCCCAGAGGTTAGGAGAAGAAGGGTGAGGAAAGTAAGATGGGAGCGGGATGTACACGAGTGCACATGCCTTCCAGTCCTGGTGTTTGGGTCAGCAGGAGAGTGAGGTATCAGCAGGAGGTGATGAGAGCAGTAGCAGGTAGATGGTAGCAGTGAGGGTGAGATGTATAAGCTTTGGGGTGGAACAGAGGGGTAAGGAAAGGAGATTTTGGGAACGCAGGATAGTAATAATGAAAAGGAGGAGTAGAGGTGGCATATTAAAAGGTAGATGGAGTGGGACTCAGACTTGTAGGAGATGTTTCCCAGGATGTTTGCTTGCAGTCTGTCCAGCGTGCAATAGAGTTTCTTATTGTTGTATCTTCCTGCTGCTTGAGTTATCCTGCTTTAGTTAAACTGCTGTGTTCAACTGCAGCTTCCCAGTCCAGCAAAAACTGCACTCACGCAGAAAACTGCACTCCATCTGTGACTGTGCCCCCCTCCTGTGACCTCCCCCTATGAGCTGATCTAAATTTATAGGGAGATGGTCAAATGAGCAACTCTTCTCCGCCCCAATTAGGAACTGATAAGGATCAGATGAATTGGGGGGATGTTTCTCAAACACAGACCAGACACAGGCCAGAGTAATAAAAGAAGTGCAACAAGAGGTGAGACTCAATCAACACAAACAGACCAAAATATATACACTATTTGTTCTGAGATACCAGAAGTCTATGCGTTGCTAAAGTTACAGTTTAGAGTGGAGAGGAGAGCAGATGAAAGCTTTGAGATGTTCAAAGCTTTGTATATTTTTTTATAACCTAACCCTGCTTTAAACTTCTCCACAACTTTATTCCTGATCTCTCTTGTGTGTTCCTTGGCCTTCATGATGCTGTTTGTTCACTAATGTTCTCTAACAAAACTCTGAGGGCTTCACAGAACAGCTACTGCAATTCAATTAAACACAGATGAGTTCTATTTACTAATTAGGTGACTTCTGACGATAATTGGTTCCACTAGATTTTAGTTAGGGGTATCATACTAAAGGGGGCTGAACAGAAATGCACACCATACTTTTCAGATATTTATTTGTACAAAATTTTGAAAATCATTTTCCTGCCACTTCACAATTATGTGCCACTTTGTGTTAGTCTATCATATAAATCCCAATAATATACATTTAGGTTTTTGGTTGTAACATGACAAAATGTGGAAAATTTCAAGGGGTATGAATACTTTTTCAAGGCACTGTATGTGCCTGTCCGCAGTGGTGCTTGTCTGTGTTCCCCTCCTCATAGGACACAGAGGCATCAGTGGGAGCCATCGTCTCCTGCTGCTGTCAATCAAACCTTATAGGGGAGGGCAAGCCCCACTGTGGCGTCTATGGACGCACACAGCCCAGCTCGGGAGCGAGCCCCACTGTACGTCTGCCCTACTGCAAGCGACTTGCTTTGGGGGCACATACAGAAGAGGAGGAGTTGAGAGTGTTGGCGGCAGACCCCAGAAGGGGAGATTGGAGGCTTCTTTGTGCAATACCATTGCACAGAACAGGTAAGTAAAACATGTGGTGTTATTTTAATATATAAATATATATTAATATAACAAAAATCTATACTTTACATCAGCTTTAAAGCACAGTTAGATTATTGGCACATTAGGTATAAAATGACAATTGCCCTGTTTCTAGGCTGCCTTGCCTTTTATAGTTTTTCATTTTTTTTATTATCTTAGGCATTGGATAAACATGTTGTATGGTTAATATTTTGTTAATGTTGGTAAGCCTGATGACCTTTAAATACCACTGATATATCTAGAGGCATCTGCTATGACATACACCTTGTACTTCCCTTCTTGTTTCATTGAAGTCAGCTAACATTTTTTAGAATCTGCCGGTTTTGTGCAGTCACTAATGTCGTGCAAAGTCTAAATGTCAGGCTAAGTTACAGTTGATAGAAACTGTTACAGTTAAAGATAACAAAAGCCGTGGTTTGCTTATGAGAATGAAAATATCTTATGCCGTTCTATCAAAAACACATCTGATGTGACTTTTATTTATGAGGTTAATAAAGGAAATTGTATTTTAAACTTAAAAACTTAAATGTGAACAATTGGGTGAGTAACGTGCACATCCTCTGGCACCCCCCCCCACAAAAAAAAGGCTCAGGCACCCCCCCCCTCCCCAAAAAAAAGGCTCAAACGGAAACTCTGTTCACCACATCTCCTCCATCATTCCCCCCAATCCAATAGCCACATTTTGTATCTTCACCATGCCTTCATACCAAAAGTCTCTGTGTGCTCATTTATCATGCCTCCTCACTAATAAACTCACTCGGCTACCTTCTCACGCCTCCTCATTAGTAGGCTAATGGCTGGTACACATGATGAGAATATTGTACGAATGATCCTCCCTTTTTTCATTTTGCATGCTAATCTCTTGATCGAAAACGAATAGGTTACTAGTTATGAAAATTCTCCTAAGAAAGAATACAACGTCCCCCGATGATGTGGTGTATTGTAAAGTATTCTATCATTACTGAGCATGCACAGTGTTGGTCACTCGATGGTTTCCGGACAAATACTGTTCTGATTAAACAGAAATCATTCATGCTGTTCTTTAGCAAAAACAAATTTCGTGCTTGTCCCTTTGGATATTTTCGCATGAACTGTTGTGATTGGCTCTCTAAAGCTGTGTACTAACAGTCAGATTATTGGAGGATCGCACCGAAAAAAGTTTTTCGACCAATTTTATCATCATGTGTACTAGGTATTACTTGGCTCTCCTATAATTCCCCCTGACCAATAGCCTCACTATGCATGTCTATTCGGTCCCCTACCAATTGCCCCACTCTCCCCCAGTCTCCCTGTGCCCATTTATCATGCCTAACTAATAAACTCACTCGGCTCCCCTCTCATGCCCCCTCTTTAGTAGGCTTACTTAGCTCTCCTATCATTCTCCCTCAGCAATAGCCTTTTTATGTTTGTCTATTAGGCCCCACACCAATAGCCTCACTATGTCGATTAGGCCCCACACCAATAGCCTCACTATGTCGATTAGGCCCCACACCAATAGCCTCACTATGTCGATTAGGCCCCACACCAATAGCCTCACTATGTCGATTAGGCCCCACACCAATAGCCTCACTATGTCGATTAGGCCCCACACCAATAGCCTCACTATGTCGATTAGGCCCCACACCAATAGCCTCACTATGTCGATTAGGCCCCACACCAATAGCCTCACTATGTCGATTAGGCCCCACACCAATAGCCTCACTATGTTTCTCTCTTAGGCCCCACGCCATTAGCCTCCCTATGCATGTCTATTAGGCCCCACACCAATATTCTCTCTGTCTGTTAGGCCCCACACCAATAGCCTAACTATGCATCTCTATTAGGCCCCACACCAATATCCTCATTTTGTATCTTCACCATGCCTTCATTCCAAAAGTCTCACTGTGCTCATTTATCATGCCTCCTCACTAATAAACTCACTCTGCTCCCCTCTCATGCCCCCTCTTTAGTAGGCTTACTTAGCTCTCCTATTTTCTCTCAGCAATAGCCTCATTGTGTTTGTCTATTAGGCCCCACGCCAATAGCCTCACTATGCATGTCTATTAGGCCCCACGCCAATAGCCTCACTATGCATGTCTATTAGGCCCCACGCCAATAGCCTCACTATGCATGTCTATTAGGCCCCACGCCAATAGCCTCACTATGCATGTCTATTAGGCCCCACGCCAATAGCCTCACTATGCATGTCTATTAGGCCCCACGCCAATAGCCTCACTATGCATGTCTATTAGGCCCCACGCCAATAGCCTCACTCTGCTCTTCTATCATGTCCATAAATCACTAATCTCCTTTCTCCCCTCTCATGTATCCACACCAGTAGCCTCACTCTGCTCCTCTATCATGTCCCTACATGAGTAGCCTCACTTTGCTTGTCTCATGTCCCTCCATCAGCAAGGTCATTCTGCTCTTCTGTAATGAACCATCATCAGTAGTCAGTCTGCCTCCGTAGCCCACAATAGCATCCCTCTGCTCTTCTCTCTGTCCTGTCTTTCTCCTCGTTTTATCATCCTATGTGACATTATGGCTTCATATCTCCTGACTGTCCAGAAGTGACAGTTGCATCAGGTCACATCACATCTATTCTTCCTGGCTGTCCTTTGCTGTCACATCAGGTTGTCATCAGTACAATGCAAGATTCCACCTGCAGGCTGTTACATGGAGGGGTCAGTAGCAGTGTGAAATTTATGTCCCCCTTGAAACTATATTGACCTTTGTGTGAAAGTGGACATGTGAAAAGGACTTTCACTACACAGAGCTTTTTAGAAAACACATAGCTAGTGTCAGCACGTCATTTTGCATACCTCCCAGGTTTAAACTGACAAAGAGGGATTAATGTTAAAGGGACAGAATATGAAGTGAGTGTGGTTAGCCAAAGGTGGACATGACCAAATGCGTGTGGTTTAAAGATAAATCCTTTTATTGTTGTAAGGATGTGAACCCTTTGGCTTTGCATCAAAGCAAGACATGGCGATTGCTAACTGGGAGCTTTTTGGCCAGGCTACATGGGTGCCCAAATGGCTTACAGGTGTGACAATAAAATTAATGAACATTTTGCAAAACTGCACAGTATTTATTACCTACTGGATCCCCTACACTGCATATGCTATTTTCTGGAAAAGGTGAAATCACCCATTAACAGTGGAAAATGTTTTGGCTCAAATTTTAATATATATATATTTTATAAAACATTTAATACAATGTGGTGACAAAAGATTCACAGCGCATTATGGGTTTCCTAAAGAGAGCACTGCAGCAGCTCTGGTCTTTCAGAATTGTCTTTTCCCAAATAAAACTGTATAGAGCGTCAGAGCACTAAAAGGGAAGGGACACACACTCTTTCAGCTTGGGGTGTCATCTGAGCTTCAGCTATTGAACTCTGTATACTCTGGGGCTTTTTTTTACCCCTGCAAAGCAATTAAGATTACCTTGTTTATAAATGTGAAAAGACACTTGCAGCTTCACCATCTGGTTGGAAATCAAAGATCTTAAAACTTAGCATGGAGCAATTCAAACACGGCTAAATCAAAACTAATTTTTGGTTACATTTTATTATGTCTTAAACATAAAAAGCAAATGTATACAAGACACCAATATAATCACTTTGAAGGAAACTTGTACGAAAAGGAAACAAGTTGGCTGGCTTTGCAGACTTTTTAAAATGCTCTTTGCTTGGCTACCTCTGGCTTTTAACACCTTAAGTGGCTGCCCCAGGACATTTATGCAGCAAGTGAACCAGGGATGGACTGACAACTCATGGGGCCCCCGGGCAATAGGGGATCATGGGGCCCCTGTGTCCTTGCCCAAACTCAAAAATGCCTTTGAAAAAGGTACCAGGGGCTGTAGCAAACTTGCTCATCAGAGTTGGACGCGGAGTTCCCATTTTCCTTTTTCTTTTCTTTTTTTTTGAAATATTCCTCGATCATTCACTCCCTACCCCCTCCCTTCCTGGGGACAGATGGTGGGGGGTCAACCCAAGTTAAGGCATCCTCAGTCCGGTGCCAGGCAGTCTGCGGAAGCGTAAACTTTCTCACCTAAAATCATGATAAGGCCAGCTCATCAGAGCATTAGGAAGCACTGATCCCAGACCTTGTGTAGGCTCACCCATCATAAAACAGATAAGGCAGCTTCTCCCCGGACTTGAAAGAAGTTGAAACCTCACAGAACCTAACAGTAAAGATGTCAGAATGAAATGAACATTCCTCAAGTCAGGTTTTTGTTCCCCTGTTTCATGTCATGGATTATGACAGATGTTGGTTCTAATTCAGAGTTCTCCCGACCCCTCCCAAAACAGCGTAATGGCCAGTATTCAGAGCCCCCCCCCTTGCGGAGGGATATTTAAAAAGGACAGGCTGCAAGCCTGGAAGCTAGGCTCTTGAGTCTAACATCGTAACAGAGGAGTTTAAAGACCCTTCCTGCTCTGCACTTGGATCTGCTTACAAACCAAGGCATATTGGCAAGTAACTTAACTCTTTAACTTCCTTCCTATTATCTCTTTGCTGTACCTTTTTATATGTATGTATATATATATATATATATAGTTACATTTTCTTTGTAAATATTTTATTGCACCTGTTTAACACTTTCAGAAAGAATGATTTATTACTAAAAGAGTCAAACCGTTTCTAAGCGCTTACTTGCAATTCACGAATTCCTGCCTTTGAAGAGACGCTACTGTGTTTGTTTAATCCTCTGCCAAATCGGCCTGTGGTGACCGTATTGGACAGGTGACTTTTCAGTCATTATAGTGTATATTTGATAACAGGAGTTTCCCAGTCTCCAACAAAAGTGGTGGTGGCAGTAGAGGGTTAGTTGCGTAATTAACCCGACCAGTAACAAGCGCATTCAGGCTGCAGGCACCGATTGTAGCCCATTAGCTGGACAATCGCTGTGCAGGGTGCAGCTGGGTGGGGCCTTGTTACGCGTGTCACACCGCGGTTTTAGATCGGCCGGTCCTTCGGTCACGAGTTGGTTAGAAGGTCTGGGGTCTGACGCCGCAGGCGTGACGTATTACTGTTAGTCGCGGTCGTGCGATTGTCGCATGCTGGTGGCGGCGATCGTGACAGGGGCATCTCATGGGGCCCCCTACTGACCCTGGGCCCTCGGGCAGTGCCCGAGTTTCCAAATGGTCAGTCTGCCCCTGAAGTGAACCCAGAAGTCCTGATCTACAGAATTGTATCTGTTCAGTGTGTTAGTTTTAAAACCCTTGGATGAGTATGACAACCAGCCAGCTTGCATTTTTTAGGGAGGTGAGCAGTGGCAGCCTGAATATTTCTGTCTGTGCAGGCTTCTTTAATTAGAAAATTCCTATGCAGCAATGCTTTTAGTTATAAGCCCAATAGTAGGAAGTCTGCCATTGTTCGAAATTGTTCATGTGAAATAATTTTCTTTGTGTCTGGCGACATCTACTGGATACATTGGAAATTGGGGACTGTTCTGTTCCTTGTGTTTATGTAAAATTGCCCAAATGCATTGATAGGATTGTGGTATGGAATAAGACATGCCCATTCCTTAAGGTTTTCTGTTTCCCGTGGCTTGTTAATAATTTGGCAGGCTCATGTTTTCAGATATTAAAATAATAGAAGAAAATTGGCAGTATACACATGCCATGATGAAAATTAATTCTGTCCTCCATAAATGATTTTAACAAAATAAAATAGAAATATGGTTTTCTGTATTTTGAAATAGAATAATTTGAATAACATTGAAATGTATCCTATATCGAAGGTGATAAACTGCCATTTATGGTATTAGCTGACCTGGTTTCCAAGGATATCCCTTTGCTATAGGCATCGATTTGCCCTTGGTAATTTTGGTCCTCAGATTGTCCCTGCCTTTCAGTACCCAAACTAACTAAAAGCTCATGGCACTTCAAATTACAATGCAGAATTTATAAAGTGACCCTGTTGCCACAAATATTTTAAAGCGGTATTAAACCCAAAACAAAAAATATAACATATTGCAGTTTACCAATCATTAGATGTGGTGGTTGCATTAGCTTTCTCTTTTTAGGCTTTTTTTCTCTGTTTTCAGCTGGCAATCTGGCCAGTAACACACCTCCTGTATTGGTGAGACACAACTCTGGAGGAATGAGCACAGGACACAACAGACAGCAGCATTGTCAGTCTGGGGAGATGGGAGTGTTCAATTTATTAACAGATTTGAATACACTACCAAATTGGAGCCAAACTCCAGCTTATACTTTATCTCAAAAGCAAAAAATGGTTTGCTGTAACAGATTATAAAGGTTTTACATGAATAAATAAAAGCTGATCATTTTAATCACCCCTGCCAGTGGTAATTGGATGATCTCATCCATGTAAACTGATACATTCTGCTGGAGAGCATGAACTTCTGAAAATTCGCAAACTTGCTGGCTGAAGCACCAAATGAAAATAGAAGAAAGTCTAAAAAAAGGAAACAAATGCAGCCATCACATCTAAGATTTGGTAAGCTGCAATATAATAAATGTTTTCTTTTTGGTTTAATACTGCTTTAACTGAGCTGAAAAGTTGCTCTCCAAGCTGGCTGCTCTAGCTTCTCCTGCCAGCTTGTATGTCTTGAAGCATACCAGCCGGTGGGAGGACCACAGCGGTAAGAGGGGTAGCCAGTATTTGACTCATCTGACAGTTGAATGCTAGCAGGGACTGGGGAGCTTTTCAATGCACAGGCTGTTGTGAAGGCCATTTATATAAATGCTTCTTTGACAGGGGACTTATTTTGTAAAAGTGACTCTGGTGGTGATAATATTACTTTTTTTTTTTTTTATTTATTTATTTAAACTTTTGATTTTCCAATACAAAAAGAACAATTCAATTGCAAAAATATTGCACATATACATATTTCCATTGACCCCACCCACCCGTCCACCCTCTTCCCTCCTCCCAACCTACGGCCACATCACCCTGAATGCACCCGATCTCATCTGTGACGGTATTACTTTAATACTTCTTATTGAGCACCAGCAGTTCATCTTTTAGTGATATTTGCAACCTACACTAAAGCAAACCTTTTACAGAACATGTCATTTTATTTTCAGCATATGATGACAAATACATTCATTATTATTTTTATTATACAGGATTTTATAGCGCCAACAGTTTGCTCAGCGCTTTACAATATAAAGGGAGACAATACAGCAACAATACAGTTCAAGAGGGTTAGGAGGGCCCTGCTCCTTGGAGCTTACAATCTAGAAGGGAGGGGCTAGTGGTACAAAAGGTAGTAACTGTGGGGGATGGACTGGTAGGAAGAGTAGAAGATTCCATTATTATCTGAGGGCAGGATAGGCTTCCCTGAAGAGAGAGGTTTTCAGAGATCGCCTAAAAGTGAGCAGAGTTGGCGATAGTCTGATAAATTGGGGTAGAGAGTTCCAGAGGATGGGGGAAGCTCCGGAAAAGTCCTGGAGACGAGCATGGGAGGAGGAGACAAGGGAGCTAGAGAGCAGGAGGTCTTGCGAGGAGCGGAGAGTACGGTTTGGGGGATATTTAGGCACATGCACATTCATTAAAAATGATAAGCAGATCCGAAGTTATAGGCAGATTTCGAGCTTCTGAGAGAATGTTTGACCTTGGGCTGGATTTCACTGTTTGGACACCAATTCAGACGGGGGTAGATCCTGACCTTAGTGCAGTAGTTCATACAATTATGATTATACATAATATGCAGGTAAATTGTGTTTAAAACTTAAAGAAAAATGTATTTTAAATATTTTCTTCCAACAGAGGATGTACTCAGTAAAGATGCTGGAGAATGTACAATATGTCTGGAGGACCTACAACAAGGTGACACGATAGCCAGATTACCTTGCCTATGTATATATCACAAAGGGTAAGTATTTTTTTATTCAAACAGTATATAGTTTCAAGTAAAAATAAACTGTTTATTGTGAAATTGTAACAATAAAATGTGTTACTGTGAAATTCCAGCCCACAAATTACAAAATTGTGCTTCCTTTGTAGTCCTACATTTTACTTGCAGTAATTTTTATTTTTGTAATATGTTTTATTCGTTTGTATCTATATTGTCTCCGATTCTACTGTTATGTGGGTAAGCCTTGCAAAAAAACTGGTCTTTAAAGTTACCATTTAGATGTACAGTTGCTGTTGTGAGCTGCACTGTGTATAATAGTCTGTTTGTGTCAGACTCAGGTTAAAGAATGTGTGCATCAAATCTGCTACTGATTAAAAAAGGTGAACATGGACTTTAAAGTCCACCCACAGCCAGAACCCATTATTTCACTTTAGATGAAAAACTGAGGTTTTTATTGCTGACAAGTAAAAAGTCTAATAAGAGCATCTAACCAATGGTAAGAGTCTAAAAGAGTGATTGGCCCTGTCTGAACCATGTGATCACTGTGACCAATCACAAAGATCATCACAATACTACACAGTGACTGGCTATGAATGAAAGCCTCATTAAATGTATAGGGAGTGGGAGATGGAGAAAAAATGTCTCTCCCTACCCTTGTAAACACGGTTTTACTGGTAACACACCCCTAGTGAGGATTATATTGAATAGGACCCTAACAAAGAATAACTAGTGGGGCTTTAGAGGTACCAAACCATATCAATGAGCATAAATTATGCAAAAATGTAATAACAGTTTATAAAATTGAACTCCTTTTATCAGGTTAAAAAGAACCACCAACAGGTGGAGCATGAGCATCAAACATATACATGGAAAATCATAAAATACAATTGATGAGACCTGGCCACAGTAAATGTTACTGATGTCCTAGAGCAGGGCTTAAAATTTCGAATCTAGACCTACTAGCCAGGCACAAACCTTACCCTCCACCAGTTGCCCCACCCAACCTTGCCCAGGTCCGCCTCCAACCCCACCCCAGCCCTGCCCCCAACCACACCCCCTTAAAGTGTATAAAATTACATTTTTCTTTACAATAAAGAGTCCACAATATAAAAAACTGCAATTATAACATAGCTTTATTATGTCAATGTTATTCTCTGATGCAAAATACCACTTCAATGGCTGTGTGTGATCCCCAAGGTGGTAGAGAGCGGGCCCCTCCTTGTGTCCCCCGTGGTGGGGGAGAGCGGACCTCTCCTCGAGTCCCCTGCGGCTGGGGAGAGGGTGTCTCCTCTCAGCGCAGGAGAGCGGACCTCTCCTGCACCTGTCCCGTTAGCGGCGCTGCGAGTGTAATGGCGGTGCCGAAGAAGCCGTAAAGCAGAACTTGGTTTCACAATGATGCTTGGAGCTCAGGTGCAGCCACTCCATCATCTGTGCTCGCCGATCGCCACACAAGAATTTCTCCTCGCATTTGGCGAGCGGGAGAGTGGCTTTTCAAGCCCTGGCCTAGTGGCAAAGGGGCGTCACGGGCATCACATATAACCAACAGCTAGACATAAAGGGTAGGCTGTGGACAAAAGTTTTCCATGTATATGTTTGATGATTATGCTCCACCTGTTAGTGGTTCTTTTTACCCTAATAAAAAGTGTTCAATTTTATAAACTGACATTTTTGCACAATTTATGCTCATTGATATGGTTTGGTATCTCTAAATCCCCATTCGTTTTTCTTGGTTAGAGTCCTATGAATTAAAGAAATTCATTGTGTACAATTGTCAAGTGACCAATCACAGCAATCACATGATACCAGAGCCGGCCCAGTACATGATCTATCATCTACTGTGTCTGCTGGACACAGCGGGTGACAGCTGCAGAGCGGTTTCCAGAGCATGCAGGAGGAGCGTGACTTGGAGGATGTCATATGAAGTCCTTGTGGAACCAGGGTGCTCCCGCCCAGCGGTCATATTATTATAGGCTGGGCCGGAAGCGGTTAATTGATTCATAACAAAATGATTTAAAACTGCCAACACGTTTTGGGGGGAGGGTGAAGCACCCCTTCTTCATCAGGGCTTGTATTCTGTTAGGGCTTGTGAGAATGGGCTCAGTTTGTGTTGTAATTAAAAAGACAGAGAAATTGACATTGTCTTGTACACTAAACTTGCAGCTGGCTTGATTAACGCACCACAGCAGACCGGACTTGCGTGAATGGATCCTCAGCCCGATTGGCACTGAATTGCACCAATGGGTATAAAGCATGTTACCACACCGCAGTGGTGTAAACGGGCCCCTAAATTCTGGATAGAGTCATGGACTAACATCATACTTGCATTGAAAGATTTAGCTCTTATTACCCAGCATTCCCTCCTTCTGCTAATCAGCAAAAGTTTCAGTATGGTGACTTGCATCGGTTGGTATAAATGAACTAGTAGAAAGTAAACATTTCTCCAAACAAAGGGCAACCGTCTACCTTATGAAATTTGCTGCCTCATCGTGACTCCAGTTTTGTGTTCTAGAAACAATCTGAAACCTATTTTTCTAACCTTCTGAATCATGAAGGTTAGAAAAATGCTTACGCAGGTATACCAGGCTAAGAATATTGTCAAATCCTACAGTGGATCTCCAAAAATATTAAAAAGCAAGCTTTTAGAACTTGCATAGTATTTAGACAAAATGTTAATTCGCTAGATACATATGGTAATTATTTTATGATTTATTACAGGTACTTATATAGCGCCGTCGATTTACGCAGCGCTTTACATATATATATTGTACATTCACATCAGTCCCTAACCCTCAAGGGGCGTACAATCTAAGGTCCCTAACTTACATTCATACATACTAGGGCCAATTTAGACAGGAGCCAATTAACCTACCAGCATGTCTTTGGAGTGTGGGAGGAAACCGGAGTACCCAGAGGAAACCCACGCAGGCACAGGGAGAATATGCAAACTCCAGACAGGTGGTGCTGTGGTTGGGATTCGAACCGACGACCCGAGTACTGCCAGGCGGAAGTGCTAACCGTTTAGCCACTGTGCTACCCATTTTAAATTACAGACTGTTAAAGTACAATTTATATAAACATAACCCAGGGAAGATTCCTCATCCCCCTCCTACCTTGCATGCCCCCATACAGACCCAATGTGTAGCTTGGCCCCACTTCTCACATACCGACTCTCATTTAAATCTATGCTTTGTCTGGGCTTCTGTGCTGCAGTGTACCGGCATGACTGCAATTGGAATGGAAATAAATGGGAGATCTGAGATGACACTGACTGAGAAATGAGTGTACACTGCCTGATGTGGTAGGAAGTGGGGCCCGCACTGCCTCCAAGGTCTCTGTGCGGCCCTACAAGGCAGAGGGGGCATGGGGAACCCTCCTTCCAGGGACTTTTTCTTTTTTAATGAGAGTGAACTTGTATTTAAAGATTCAGATGAAATGCTAAAGGTTAGAATTTTGTTCTTTACTAAAGTGGGCCTCTCCAATTACAATTAAGTCTCAATTACATGTCACAAGCCTTCCTGACATGTCACAATATGCAATATTCGTATTATTTTCAGAAAAGCTGAGATTTACACAGCACTGTCATACAGTATAGTCCTGTCCAGGGGTGGACTGACAACTCATGGGGCCCCCGGGCAATAGGGGATCATGGGGCCCCTGTGTCCTTGCCCACACTCAAACCACACCCAAAAAAGCCTATGAAAGGTACCAGGTTCATCTCATGGGGCCCCCTTCCGACCCTGGGCCCTCGGGCAGTGCCCGAGTTCCCAAATGATCAGTCCGCCCCTGGTCCTGTCTAGCGGAGCAGGAGACCTGATCTGTTGTAGTTACATTTACATGTTTTCTCCTCACCACAGCCTGTTACTGGACAGTAAAGAAAAAGCACCTGACTAATAAGCTCATTTCACTCCTTCTTTGGCCCCTTTAATATGCTAGCATATGAGCACTGCAGCTAAACTGACTTAGTGCTGCTTCTTCCTTTCCCAGTGTCCTTTGCTGTATAGGGGCTAATGCCAGGGTAAAATCATGTACCAACAGTTATTAACCACTTCAAGTCTGGGCATTTTCAACCCCTTCCTGTCCAGGCCAATTTTCACCTTTCAGTGCTATCACACTTTGAATGACAATTGCGCGATCATGCAACACTGTACCCATATGAATTTTTTAGAATTTTTTTGAGACAGATAAAACTTTTATTTTGGTGATTTTAATTCACCACTGGGAATTTTATTTTTTTGCTATATAAATGAAAAATTCCAAACATGAAAAAAAAAGTTTTTTTCGTATACAATTTTGCAAATAAATAATCTTGGCCAAAATGTATTCAGTTATTTTTTTTGTAAAAAAAAAAAAACCAAAAATTTTAATTTTTCAAAAATGTTTTTACATTTCTATTTTTTTTTTTTTTAACATACTATCAACCTAGCAGTAGTGTCACCATAGTGACACTGTACTGCTTGTGGGGAGTGATTTTTTTTTATTTTTTTATTTTTTTATTTACACTGTTTTTACAGCCTTTATGGGTGCAAAAGCAATCAATCATTTCTCCTTCTCTCTGGCTGCATTCTTGCAGCCATTGAGAAATACTGTGAGAGCTGTGATTAGTCACAGCTTGTCACATGGTACAAGGCTGTTGTGAATAGCCTTGTACCATGTGACCTCTGTGATCATTCGCAGATTTCACTAGTAGTAAGCAATGATGTCAAAATTGACATCTTGCTTACTACTATTTATGTGATCACTGATTGGCCAATCCAGTGATCACATGATCTGGACCTCACATAGAGGTCCCGTACAACGATCGGTGTTCTGCTGTGTCAGCGGGCACCAGATCGCGGTGCTGCGCGCTCCCAGGAAGCGTGCACAAGCAGGAGGTGGGGAGGCCGTTTATAAACGGCCACCCGCCCCTACACTGCTCCCGTCTGGCCGTTTATATACATGGGCTGGATGGGAAGTGGTTAAAATGTAAAAGTTGCTAGTAAGAGGGGACATTACCAAAATAAACCTACTCCTTCTAAAATAATTACTATAAAAGAATTAATATATAAAACAAATTAGGCACACTTTGTCAACTATTAATATTCAATTTTTTTTAATTGGTTCATTAACACTCTAATATCATCATATTAACTCCCAATGTCAGTAACAAGCTGGCTGTGTATGATGAGAAGCCAGAATTAAAGGCTAAGATTCTATAGTGAACTTTCCAGATTCCTAAATTTGCACACCTCTTTAATGAAGAAAGCAGAAAGGAAGAAAGTCGCAGTAAAATGAGGACCTGTTGAAATTTAGAGGGTTCATTTACTATTCTGATCTGTGGGCACCTCTTTCATAACATGTTGATTCTGAGCACGGCTTACACAGTCAGAGAACTGAAAGCTGTCATTCCATGGTGAAAGCCGAGTTAGGTTTCCTCCTTTAAACCTACTTAGCTATGCCATGCTGAACAGGAGGTATGGTAAGTCCCAGGAGCCATGCTTGGTGACCAAGACATGGACAGACAATAGTACTACTACTACTCAGCTGCATCTGTTTTCATGTTTTACATCATCATATATAATGATCTTTCTATGTGCTCTTCTGTTTCCTCCAGCTGCATAGATGAATGGTTTGAAGTAAACAGATCTTGTCCGGAGCATCCATCGGACTAGAGCTTGAATGACTCATATGATAGGTAAATTGCTAATAAATGATGGCCTTTTTGTGAATCTGACGTGAGGGATGTTTCCCTGAATGTATACACAATAATAACAGCTTTTGTAATGCTTGTTGTATAAAGACATAGCCTCCTGCAGAAAAAGCATGTTTCTTTACCCCACATCCCAACACCCCAACTCTACCTACCTCCGTCACTATATACAGTGATGCGTCAGGGTGCCCACTCCTCTCAGTTCACCTCCTAGGCCAGTGGTCGGCAAGCCGCGGCTCGCGAGCCACATGCGGCTCTTTACACACTTCAATGCGGCTCTTCTGTGTGCCGGGCGCCCGCTCCCCTCCCTCCTCTCGGGCGGCCGCCCCAAAAGTCAGGACTCTGCAGCTAGGCCAGCAATGGGCAAACTACGGCCCGGCGGACCTTTTAATCCGGCCCGCGGAGCGTGGCAAACATTGGCTGTCAGGATGTAGGCGGGGCAGCGTGACGAACTCCTCTCCTCTCACAGTCCGCCCTGAAGACCGGAACGGCGCGGGAACACGGCGAGAGGAACGCGCGGAGCAAAGGTAAGTGAATTGACACAATATGGGGAATGAATTACTATAGGGGGGATGAATTACTATATGGGGGATGAATTACTATATGGGGGATGAATTACTATATGGGGGATGAATTACTATATGGGGGATGAATTACTATGTGGGGGATGAATTACTATGTGGGGGATGAATTACTATGGGGGATGAATTACTATATGGGGGATGTATTTTCAGTTTTAAAAATGTGGCTCTCAAAATAAATTTCAATCGTGGTTTTGGCGAGATTTGGCTCAGTTGAAAAAAAAGGTTGCCCACCACTGTCCTAGGCAAATTTCATCTCCACATGCAGCAGATTGCCTATGTTGGAATGTATACCTTAATGGAGTTCCTATTGAACTGTTTTGTCCCTTGGGGCTTCTGTACATTTGTGCCCTGTTGGCATTTTTAATTGTTCCTTTTATTAAGGCTGAACTCCAGGCAAACCACTAAATAAATAGGTAAATACATATATGAGAGCTGTTCTATCCATCTAGTCCTGAGATTTACACAGCTCTGCTATACAGCACAGTCAGCCTTGAGACTTGACTTTCTTAATGGTAACCAGTTGGCCTAAAATAATGCATGCCCAATGGTAAAACACAGCAATACTGTGGTGGCACGGGGGGGCTTCATGCAGATCTCCAGAGCCAGGTTTGAGGTCCGATGAACCATAGTAAAACACGTTCCTGAACAGATTAAAAACAAACGTTGAAATATTTTGTAATTGCCTTACCCGCAGATTTCTATGTGCAGTGAAATAGGTACTTGCAGCTTTTTTCCTAGTTGTACTGGGTATCACTAGGCAGTGTTGGTGCTGGCACAGTGTTATTGGGGATGCCCTGGCTTTGCCTGTTTTACAGGAGAGTGGCTATAAAAGGGTCTGATAAATGGGGGACAGAGAGAGGGGGGTGAGAGAGAGGGGGGCTCCCCTATCCCTCTGCCCATTCTACACCAGGAGACCCCCCCCCCCTAAAATTACATCAGGATATTCCCCCCCAAAAAATGTATACTGTATTCTGAAAATCCTATCAGCAGGTTTCCCTGAGCACTACATCAGCCTTGGTTAAGGAGTCAGTGTGCAGTCATGTAAACTAATATTATGGACTCTCACCTTCCTACTGCTTGCTGGCTCCATCACCAGATGCGTGTAGTGAGGCATGACAGCCTGCGACCCTGACCTGCTCTGCCACTACATTAGATATGAGCTACTTCTGGGATCAGGGGCCGCCGCTGCCACCTTCTTCCCTCACCATCACTGGTAGTTCCCTCTTGGTTGGGTCTCTCATGTTTCTCCCTCCTCCTCCTCTGCTCCCATCCTGGACTTTCCTCACCCACCTACCAGGCCCCCCTCTGAGCCACATTCCTGTTTTGAATAATGTGTCTGAATAATGTGTCCACCTGAAACCCAGACAGACCTAAATATACTGCCCTTGTGTGGCTCTTCTCATGGGGCCCCCTACTGACCCTGGGCCCTTGGGCAGTCCGCCAATGTTGCAGGGGTGCACTTTAAGATTGCATGGACCACCATTTAAAAAACTGTTGACCTTTTTGTGGGATCTGCAACTGATCACTTTAAAGTGGTTGTAAAAGATAAAGGTTTTTTAAAACTTTTTTACCTTAAAGCGATTATAACATGTTTGTTATTTTACAATAACAAACCTTTAGTCTTACCTATTGTGTGCCATGGTTTTGCACAGTGAAACCTCGATCCTCCTCTTCTCGGGTTCCCTGCTGGTGATCCTGGCCCCTCATTTCTGTTGGGTGACCCCATAGCAAGAAGCTTGCTGTGGGGGCACCTGAGCAGGGTGTTCCCAAGCCTCTGCGCCGTGTGTCCATTCACACACAGAGCCGTGGCGGGGCTCCGCCCCCCCCCCTCTCTCTCTCTCCTCATTGGCTGACTGGCTCCCGCTTGCTGTCTCAGCCAGTGAGGAGGCAGATACCCAGAACTGCTTAGGCTGTTGTGCACATTGATGGATTGGGATGGAGCTCAGGTAAGTAATGAGGGGGCTGGGGTGATGCTGCACACAGAAGGTTTTTTTACCTTCATTCATAGAATACATGACATTAAAAAACCTTGAGCCTTTACATCCACTTTAATGTATTCTATTCATTGGGGTAAAACACCTTCTGCATGCAGCTCACAGCCCCCCCTTATACTTACCATAGCCTGATCTCGATCTCTGCATGAGAGCAGAAGCTTTTTCCTCTCTCCCCCTCTTCGTTGGCTCAGAGGAAGATTAGGACTTTAAAGCTAAATTTCAGTCTGCAAAACAATAGCTCATTTAATCGTATTTTCTGTTACTAGATTACCGCGGTCTTCTGGGTTGAATGACAACCAGTGTCATTCATCCCACCTCCTCTTAGCCCAGGCTGTCATAGCCCTGCCCCTAGACCCCAAGTACTGCTGCACTGAAAATTACTCACATTTCATTGTGTAAGCTCCACTGAAGGAGAAAACGTAGGACTGGTGACATTATCAAACTGGCCAGAAGACCTTCAGAACAAAACACACAGAACAGAAAAGCTAAATATATTGTTAGATATTTCAATTTGTATTACCCGCATGGATAGGATCACATACAGTACATATAAATGAGCTATCACAACATTTTTGAATATGACCTATTTTAGGTTTATTGCTCCATCAAATCTTTATTGTCTCTCTTTCTTTCTTCTTCTAGCTTTATTTCCCTGCTTGTATAAATGGAGTGACCTGAGGAGCGGACATCTACAGAGGCTATCCTAGGAGGAAGCTTGCGTAGGTCTCACCGCCTTAGACCTTTGTGATGTTGGGACTCAAGATTCAGCAATGATGAATGAAGACAATTTCTTCAAAGTTCTGTGTGCCAAACATTCTCCATAAGGACACACACACAGGGATTTTCAAAATGCTGCACAAAAAACACATTTGTGCCCTGCCATTCCTAATGATGAACATTACATAATCTAGGCCAAAGTCAACTTCAGTCTCCGCATTCATTTTCTAACATGCTTCTAGCCGGGAGCCAATAGAACTTTTTCTTAAGAAGATTCATCTGTAGGATCTTGGACTAGACTGGGATGAGGACATCTCTAAGAAATATTTTTTTTCTTTTAATCTTGATATATATATATTTTTTTCTTTTTAGATGCCAAATTGAAATCAAAACAGTTTATGGTTTTACGGTACAGATCCAGTTTTTGTACTTCGAAAAAAGATAATGTGAAGTTGTACAAGTGTTTCTGCTTCAGTAGTGTAAGAGTTCCCACATCTACCATTTTCTGGTGTCCGTTCAGTGTGTGAATACATGGACAGCCACCGAATGCCTCAACAGAACATATCTTCTTAATGATTAACCCTTTCATCTCAGAGCACCTTATCTGGGAACCATGGCCTGTGACTGAGCGGTGATGTCAGGATTTGACTTGTATAAATGTTTTTCGTTTTTTTTTCACAATCAGTCAGGGAACATAAGCCATCAAAGTGCCATTAAACACGAAGCAGTTGGTCTGTTTACACCAGTTGGCAAAATACAGTATGTAAAACATACATACAAACTCTTAATAGTGAAGCTGTAGGATTAGTAGATGTATTTTAAACTGATTTTGTTTTGTTTGAGGCTGTTGTATTCTGTAACAGTTGACTACTATTTCATGTGACGGTGTCTAAGCCAGGGGTGTAAAACTGGCGGCTCTCCAGCTGTTGCGAAACTACAAGTCCCATCATGCTTTTGGGAGTCATACTTGTAACTGTCAGTCTTGCAATGCCTCATGGGACGTGTAGTTTGGCAACAGCTGGAGGGCTGCCAGTTTGACACCGGTGGTCTAAGCAATGAACATTCAAACATTGACATATACTTAACAAGCAGCATTTGAGCTTTTTATCAAGCCATTTGTGATCATTTTAGCTGTAGGCATTGTGGAGTTATTCATCTTCAAAGTTCATAGCAGAAGCACTGAAGTCAATTCTAGTTTGGTTTCTCAACTCGAACTTTGAGGATGAATTACTCCACTGTGCCTGCAGATAATAAGATATGTGGGGCTTGTTATAAAGCCTGTTTACTACTTGTTAAAATATGTTCAACGCCCACAAGTTCACTTTAACAACGTCAGAATTTTGAGCCCTGACATCCTTGCTCTTAAAAATTGTTTTAAATATATCATATCTTCCTCCTTGTTTTTATGTGAATATCATGATCACACCGCCCCTAGAGGTATACAATAGTTAGCCCTACAGGGGAAGCAATACAGTACCACTTTGTTCAGCATAATTCCGAATAATAAATGTTTCAAGAAGAAGAGGAGAGAATGGTTCTAGACACTTGAGGCTAGAGCACTCCTGTGGAGATAGAAATTTTCCAGCATCCTCTCATAACTTCTCCATGCTATATACTCAAGAATTGGTAAACAATAACCATATGATTAATGGCTGAGTGATTTGTTCAGTTTTATCTTCAACATATACAGGTGATCAATTTTCGTATAATTTTGTTCAGATCTCCACAGAAAGCAATGTTGAGGGAAAGAAAGGCTCAAGTATGCTTGAGTGATCAGAAGTGGTTGTGTGAGTCTTTGTCATTAAGATAAGTCGAAATCAGCTTTTCAAGGGAAACATTAAAGAAAAGATTGATTGATTGAATTTAATCACCTAATCACCTTTATAAAACCATAGATTAGAATAAAAATGGAAATTGGAATAGATAAATATGGAAATCTATATTCTGCAGCATTAGTTGTGGGATCTACATGTCAGCATTGCAGAGCATCAGGATGCTTATTAATAAAATCTAGCGAAAGGGAAACTGAATTACCAGAAACAATCTCTATTTCCAATATGATTATCCCATAGTGTAGGTTAAAAAACCCAACCCCAGTCTGATCGATAAGGGCAACACATCCACCCCTTAGACAAATTGTTTTTCAAAACAACTGCAAAGTGCATCAACCTCAACACAAAGTGCGGCCAAGGAAGATTTCTCCTATTCAACTTTCAAATGTAGATTCCTGTAATATAAAGGGATAAAAATGGGTATTAAATTTCAATTGTAGAACAATACATTGACTTGTTTTCAATTTAGCACTGCAACTTTATGTACAAGCCCAATACCCCAAGTGGCTTTGCTAAAATCCTGCCAACAGCAAAAATGAAATCACTTTTAGTTTGGCTATACAGGTGGTAAAAGCTTATTCCTGATTGGTTGCTGCTGGTTACAGAGGTTCACTGCTTTATACACCTTTAAATTAAAGTTACTGTGTGGCATGATGATTGGAGCAATTTATTATGTAGTGTAATACTGAACCACTCCCCATGATGACACTGCAGGCTGTCCTAGGCCATGGTTTGACTAGACCAGGGGTAGGCAACCTGAGAGCCGCAGGACTACAAGTTTCATCATGCCTCTGCAAGTCATAGCTGTAACTGCCAGTTTTGTAATCTTTGTAATGCCTCATGGGAAATGTAGTTGCACAACAGCTAGAGAGCCACAGGTTGCCTACCACTGGACTAGACAGTCCTCTGTGACTTCATCCATTAAGATCAGGTTGGTGTCATTGACCTACTCCAACCAGTTATAACGCATGATTGCGTCAGATGTCCTTTATTTGAAAAATAAAAACTAGGGTGGACTTGACCATCTTTGCACCATATCTGCAATCCATTTTGAACAAAAAACACAGCTGAAACATACATTTTGCCAGGTTATGAGCACTAGGTGCTCTTTTTTTTAGGCTCCATGCACACTGGCTTAAAACAAACACTGCTCCTAGAGGCATTTTTTTTTATCTCCGTATTTAGAGGCAGGGAAAAAACCCTTCTGTTTTGCATTTTGTAGAGCGTTTTTCTGGAAGAAATAAAAAATGCTAAATGTTAGTACAAAAAAACCCCTCAAAAGTAGTGTGTTTTTTTCCTGCCAAGGGCACTGTCGTTTGCTTAAGCCAGTGTCCATGGAGCTTTCGGTTGTGAATTACAATAATCCTGCAGTGAAGGTTACAAATTTATTCTTCTCCTTTAGAGTTTTTCAGGAATTTGTGGATGGGTGTTGGTTCTTTGTCGTATACAACTGCATTGTGAGCATGAGTCTTGTTGGTGCCTAGAATCTGTAGAAGCAGAATGTTTTCCGGAAAATACACCCTTTCCTTCTTTTCGACTGACGTTAGTGTTTTGATTGGAGTTTAACCTTTTTGCTTTCAACTGAAAAACAAAATGTTCCTTCTTTGTTTACTGAACAGTCTATTGCCAGTGAAGTAGCTGCTAATTTACGTAATTGACGTAATGGCATCAGTCAGCTTGCTTTTAAAAAGCAGCGATTTCATTGTGTTGTAACTTTCCCAGTCCTGTTTGTTGCACCAGCAATTCTCGGCAGCTGGGTGTTCTGTGGTGGAGCTGTATTGCTTTTCATGTACCAGAATATGAAGCAAAGTGATTCTTATACCTTCTCAAAATGTGACCATAAATGCTAAAGATAAATCCTCAATATTATTATTCAGGATTTATATAGCGCTAACAGTTTGCTCAGCGCTTTACAATATAACGGGAGACAATACAGTTCAATACAAGAGGTTAGGAAGGCCCTGCTCCAATACTAATCTATCTCCATAATATAACTAAAAATATATATTTTTGGAATTTAATACATAGCAGAAATATCCTGTTGCTTGCAGTGTACTATACCGTCTTTTGCAGGAACTATCAAGATATTTTTTCACTAAATAATGTAGCATCTCTGAACCAGAGACAACAGCCTGTACTGATTAACCATACTGTCTCTGAACAACAAAGTAATTAGTGTATCATTACAAGTCGAAAGGTTGTTTTTATAAAACCCAATATATGTTTGTCACATTATACAAAACCAGTTAGAGCAAAATGCACGAGCTCATTACTGCATCATACAGTTGGTTTGATTTTAAGGTGATGCAGAGAGTAGTGATAAGGTGCCAAGTGCAATGACCAACAGCAACCAATCCAATCTATTGTAGACCATTTTGAAGGATAAATATATATGTTTTTATTTACCAAGCCCTAAAATGAAACTTTGTGTTCCCTGTGGGGGACAAAGCAACAAGTTCACTTAAATTCCTCCCTCCCCAGAAGCACACATTTACCTTCCCATTCACTCCCCTGTAGTTCTCTTTAGCTGTCAAGAGTGAAGAGAGAAAAACCTGTGGGAGCTCCAAGTCACAAATGGAACTTGTAGAGCATTGAGGACTATGTCCAACTCCATGTGACAGCAGTGGGACAACCAACCATCATTGCTGTCACGTGGGTGAAAGGGAAGTCACAAGCCTCCTAATACCTGGAATTACCATGGGTCTCTCTTTACTCTTGACAACCAACTGGTGTAGGGAAGGGAAGATGAATATGTGCTGCTGGGGATGTTTGTTCCCTTGCCCTGCATGAACACAGCACATGTCAGCATTTGTGATCACGGTTTCATTACTTTTGTTGTTGTGGGGCTATCTAGAATTTTGGTTTGGGCTCTGAATGTCCCATCATTTTTTTTGAAGAGTACATTTTTATTGTGTTAAGGCTACAATGATGTAAGAGTGCAAAAGGTGCCAACAATCAACACTCAAAAGTACATCACAATGTTACATAAATGTTTTTGATGTTGCTATACAGTAACCAGCTAAACTAGACCTAGTAATATTGTCATGTGAGAGGTTAGTGGGCCATTAGGACTGTCAGGAGTGGCATCCCAAGAAAAAGTAATAGAGCCTAAGGAGTGGACGTCCTATTTCTATTATGGCCAGTCATAAAAACAATGGACTGGCAACTCAACAAAAATGCTGGTGTTACAATTATGGTGTGAAGTATGTCCAGCCTTGATCAGTAAAGTTTCAGTTTCTCTGCAATATATAGACATCCTGCAGCTCTTTAAAAAGTCAAAGCAGTTTAGAAATCTTACAGTGCCCTTGGACTAAGCAGCATTTGGTCACATGTAAATGACCTCATATTTATTACGATATCTCAAAGATCTGCATTTGCTGGCACATTTCTAGTAAGTCTTGTGACTTAACTCCCATAGATACAGAGATATGACTATAGCACTGGCTCGGAAAACAAAGATTTACAGCTTCCAATGTATTTGGTGTGTTTACAGAAATTAGATATAAGAAAACTACTGCCTTAATAGTTAGTTAGACATATAAAACAATGTACTTTGTTGAAATCGTTTTGTAATGAAAGTGTAATAAACTAGCAAAAATATTTGAGTTGCTATAAGGAGATATTAGAGAAGTCTGCTTTTGCCTAAATCTTACAATACTTTAATGCAATAATTTCTTGCCTTGCAGCTGTAGTAGTTTAAAATGGCAGTTTAAGTACATCACTGCTTTGTAATGATGTGACTCTGGTCAATTTAACCGCTGACAATGCCGAGCCATATAATGCCTCTAAGCCATCTAGTTTCATAGTGCCACGGCTTGGCAAAAGGAGAGCTCCATTTTAGTATATTACTAGTAAACTGTTGACCCTGAGGCCCTGGTTTACCAATTGAACATATGAAGGCTTCATTATTTACTATTTTTCAATCTTTCCATGTTGGTTAAAGTGAAATCTCCCATTTACCTGGAAGCCTTCTCTCCCTTAGTGCACTGAAGTCTGACCATAACAATACAGAAGTTCTAATAAGAGAGTGTTCAAGCATGGACTGTTGAGTAGCATTTTCTGGAATTACCATGTAATTATTTTATGACCCCCAAAATGTGTTTCTGAATAAAACTTTACTGAAAATAGTTTTAACAACCTGCAAACCCCCAAAAAATGTTTTTGTTACCCCAATTAGCACTGTAAATAGTAACCTATGGTAAGAGCTCCACACCAGATTTCACCAGCAGGTGGCATGCTTTTGCAGTCTGAAAATGATAGATTTGAGTTTGTAAAACCAAAAAAATGTGAAAGATTGGAAAATTGAACACTGGTTTTTCCAGGTTTCCTGGAGCTGCATTGGCCAATTTTTTTTAACAAAAGATATTTTTTAAGCAAAACATATCTTTATCAACAAGTAACCAAAATATTTTACCTTCCATTGTCAATCAAACTTTGTAATCCCAAGGGGGAGAGTAGACATCTCCAAGTGAATCTGTCCATTGTAAGCTGCTGGATGTGATTTTGTAATACAAAATAGACACTGCTCAAAAAAATTAAAGGAACACTTTTTAAGCAGAGTATAGCATCAAGTCAAACTCCTTGTGGGATATTGATCTAGTCAGTTAAGTAGCAGAGGGGTTGTTAATTTCATTAACACCAAAGCAGCTGAAACTGATTAACAACAGGTGCATTAGATGGGCAACAATGAGATGACTCCCGAAACAGGAATGGTTTTACAGGTGGAGGCCACTGACATTTTTTTTCCCCACTCACCCTTTCTGTTTTTCACTAGTTTTGCATTTGGCTAGGGTCAGTGTCACTAATTGTAGCATGAGGCGATACCTGGACCATACAGAGGTTACACAGGCAGTCCAACTCCTCCAGAATGGCACATCAATACATGCCATTGCCAGAAGGTTTGCTGTGTTTCCCAGCACAGTCTCAAGAGCATGGAGGAGATTCCAGGAGACAGGCAGTTACTCTAAGACAGGGCTGTAGTAGGTCCTTAACCCATTAGCAGGACTGGTATCTGCTTCTTTGTGCAAGGTGGAACAGGATGAGCACTGGCAGAGCCCTACAAAATGACCTCCAGCAGGCCACTGGTGTGAATGTCTCAGGCCACCCACATGAAGTCTATTTCTGATTGTTTGGTCAGAGGGCCCGACGTCCTCTAGTGGGCCCTGTGCTCACTGCCCAGCACCATAGAGCTTGATTGGCATTTGCCATTGAACACCAGAATTGGCAGGTCCGCCACTGGCACCTGTGCTTTGCACAGATAAGAGCAGATTCACCCTGAGCACATGTGACAGATGTGAAAGGGTGTGAATAAGCCGTGGAGAACGTTGTGCTGCCTGTAACATTGTTCAGCATGACCGTTTTGG